>NW_027632957.1:1981887-2106256 GCF_902686455.1 Sciurus vulgaris
AAAACCCACTTGATCGTGCTGTACTAACTTTAATATATATTTTTATTGGATTTGCTAAAATTTTATTGAGAATTTTTGCATTGATGTTCATTATGAATATTGGTCTGAAATTTTCTTTCCTGGATGTGTCTCTATCTGGTTAAGGTATCAGGGTGATATTGGATTCATAGAATAAGTTTGGGAGAGTTCCCTCCTCTTCTATTTCATGTAATACTTTGAGGAGTATTGGAATGAGCACTTCTTTGAAGGTTTTGTAGAACTTGGCTGAGATCCCATCTTGTCCCAAAATTTTCTTTGTTCTTAGGCTTTTGATGACTTCTTATATTATATTACTTGAAATTGCTCTATTTAAATGTTGTATGTCCTCCTGGTTCATTTTAGGTAATTCATATGTCTCTAAAAGCCTATTGATGTCTTCGAGATTTTCTGTTTTGTTGGAGTATAGATTTTCAAAATAGCTTCTAATTATGTTGTTTATTTCACTCATGTCTCTAGTGATATTTTCTTGTTCATTCCTAATTATAGTAATTTGAGTTTTCTCTCTCCTTCTCCTTGTTAATGTGGCTAAGTGTTTATCAATTTTGTTTATTTTTTCATAGAACCAACTCTTTATTTTGTTAATTTTTTGTATTGTTTCTTTTGTTTCATTTTCATTGATTTCAGCTCTTATTTTAACCATTTCCTGTCTTCTACTATTTTGGTGTTGGTGTGTTTTTCTTTTTCTAGGGCATTGAGCTGTAGTGTTAAGTCATTTATTTGTTGTTTTTTTTCTTTTATTAAGTGTGCTCTATGAAATAAATATTCCTCTGTGTGCTGCTACCATAGTGTTCCTGAGAATTTGATATGATGTGTCTTTGTTCTCATTTACTTCTAAGAATTTTTAAATTTCATTTCTGATGTCTTCTGTTACCCATTCATCATACAATACCATATTATTTAATCTCCATGTGTTGGAGTAGTTTCTGTTTATTATTCTGTTTATTATTCTGTCATTTTTTTCTAATTTCAATCCATTATGATCTGATAAAATACAAGGTAATATCTCTATCTTCTTGTACTTGCTAATATTAGCTTTGTGGCATAAAAATATGGTCTATTTTAGAGAAGGATCCATGTGCTGCTGAGAAGAAACTGTATTTGCTCTTTGTTTAATGCTATATTCTATAAATGTCTGTTAAGTCTAAATTATTGATATGTTATTGAGATCTATATCTTCTTTATTCAATTTTTGTTTGGAATATCTGTCCAGTGGCAAGAGAGATGTGTTAAAATCACCTAGTATTATTGTGTTTTAGTCTATTTGATTTCTGGAATTGAGAAGAATTTGTGTAATGTACATGGATAAGCCACTTTTGGGGCATAGGTATTTATGATTGATATGTCTTGCTGATTTATGCTTCCCTTAAGCAGTACGAAATGTCCTTCTTTATCCCTTCTTACTAACTTTGATTTGAAGTTCACACTATCTGAAATGTGCCTAGATACTCTAGCTTTTTTGCTGTGGCCATGTACATGGTATGTTTTTTCCCATCCTTTCACCTTTAGTCTGTGGGTATCTCTTTCTATGAGATGAGTCTCTTGCAAGCAGCATATGGTTGGATCTTTCTTTTTAATCCAATCTGCTAGTCTATGTCTTTTGATTGATGAGATCAGACCATTAACATTCAGCATTATTATTGAGATATGATTTGAATTCTGGTCATTTGACTCATTTTTGTTTTTGGACATGACTAGGTTTCTCCTTTATTTGGATATTCCTTTAGGCTACTTTCTCCCTTTGCTTATTTGCATCATTGTTTTCCATCTCTATCTCAGGAAATATATTGCTCAGAATGTTGTGTAATACAGGCTTTCTTTTTGTAAATTCTTTTAGCTTTTGTTTATCATGGAATGATTTTATTTCATGGTCAAATCTGAAGGTAAGTTTTGCTGGGTATAAGATTCTTGGTTAGCATCCATTTTCTTTCAGGGCTTGATAATGTTGTTTCAGGACCTTCTAGCTTTTAAGGTCTTGATTTAAAAATCTGCTGATATCCATATTGATTTTCCCCTGAATATATTCAATTCTGTTCTCTCACAGATTTTAAAATTCTGTCTTTATTTTGTATGTTAGGTATTTTCATAATAATGTGACTTGGTGTGGGTCTGTTTTAATTTTGTATATTTGGGTCCTATAAGCCTCTTGTCCTTGATTTTCCATTTCATTCTTCAGATTTGGGAAATTTTCTGATATTATTTCATTGAATAGATTGTTCATTCCTTTGGTTTGTTTCTCTGTGCCTTCCTCAATCCCAATAACTCTTAAATTTGGCCTTTTCATGATATCCCATAATTCTTGTAGTTTCTGTTCATGATTTTTTACCATCTTTTCTTTTTGGTCAACTTTGTTTTCAAGATTAAATATTTTGTCTTCAATGTCAGAGTTTTTTTGTCTTCCAGATGTTCTGTCCTATTTGTTATGCTTTCAATGGAGTTCTTAGTTTGGTTTTTGTTTCCTTCATTTCAAGGATTTCTGTTTGTTTTCTTTTCATAGTCTCTAACTCTTTATTGAAATGATCTTTTGCTCCCTGTATTTTCTCTTTTAACTGTCAATTGGTGTGATCATTTAATGCCTGCATCTGCTCTTTCAATTTATCATTCAATGCCAGCATTTGCTCTTTCATGTCCTCATTTGCTTCCCTGATCTTTTTAAATATTTACATTCTGAACTCCCTTTCTGACATTTCTTCTGCCATGTTGTTATTGGGTTTTATTGATATATCATCTAGGTTTTTTGTGGGCATTTTCTTCCCTTGTTTTCTCATATAGGTCAGATAACAGTGGGTCTCTGAAATACTGCAGATTTTTTCTACTGGCTTATAGTGTCCCTGCAGATATCCAGTATATCACCTCCTAGCCTTCAGTAGCCTGAAGTCTTGGAGGAACATGATAATGCCATGCTCCCAAAGAATGCTGCTGCTGGGTCCAGGGGTGGGAGCTGGCTGTGCATGGAAAGCCTCTCACTGGGCTGGCCTGCTCCAAGCACCTGCCTGTGGACTGGGCCTGCTGGATATGGAGTGTGGATGCTTGATGAAGTCTCTCGCTGCCCTGCCCTGGTCTAAGAAGCTGCCTGCAGACCAGGTCCCACCACTGGGTCTGGGCTGGGTTCTGGCTGTGTGGAAAGCCTCTCACTGGGTGGGTCTGCTCCAAGAAGCTACCCACTTTTCAGGACTGCCCCCTGGCCCAAGCTTCACCCAGTGGGAGAGAATAACCCAGCAGCTCTGAATTGGTCCAAGTCACTCTATACCCCTCCTTCTTGAATCCTGAGTTGTGGAGTGACAGGGGATGCAGTCACCCTCTAGTCAACAATCTTTTATAATCTTTGGCAGAACAACTCCAACTGCAAAATTGCATAATTGTTGTTGAAAGCTTACTCCTTGTCTGTAATGCCAGTCCAATAATGAGGACATGGTTTTGAGAAAAATGATAAAGTTTCATTGCTTTGCTTGCAAAGGAGAAAAACAGGGGACACCTGTCCCAAAGGCTGTGATACTCTCAATTCTATTTTTTATTCAATTCTAAAGTTTGTTTTCTAAAACATCTACAATATTGCAATGGAGATTCACTTACAAAAAACTAGAAGGCTTTCCTTTTGTTTTGTATATATCATGTCTGATATTGTGTTGTTTGTCTATATATGTGCATTAAAATATGTATATGATATCAAAATTGACAAAAATAATGAGCACTCATGAAATTAAAATTTAGAAAATGGATGCAAATACCTTTAATTCATGTGATTTTAAAAGGTTTCATTTAAATTGGGTAAACAAATGAAGGTAGCAAATCCTCACAGCTGTTCTGCAGACTGGATTAAGAGTTTTCAAGATGGCGGCCTAGAGGGTGGCTGCATTTCATGTTGCTCCAGGACTCAGGATTCAAAAGAGGAGATACTGAGAGACTTGGGACAAACTCAAAGCAGCCGTGTGAGTCTCTCCCGTTGGGGAGGCATCCCGGATGGGGCGGTAGTCCCGGAACGCAGGGAACTTTGTGAAGTAGAGCTGCCGGCGAGACACCCCTCCCCCCGCTGAAGCAGTGAATGTGGACAACTGGGAGCATCATAGAGGAGGCCACTCAGCACAGCGCTGGGACTCGGAGCAACCACTGGGGCTCCAGTGGCTGCCCAGGGGAGGAGTGGCAAAGAGAGCTGTGTGGACTCAGAACACTGGGGCCTGCCCTGAGGAGGAGGAGGAGGAGCGTGGCGGCTTGGATTCGGAGTGACTATACCAGAGCTACAGGCAGTTGCCAGAGGAGAAGCTGCACAGCAAGCTGTTTGGACTTAGAGCGACCATCCTGAACACCAGGGCCTGCCCTGAATGAGGAGGAGGAGGAGTGTGGCCGCTTGAATTCGGAGTGACTATACCAGAGCTGCAGGCTGTTGCCAGAGGAGGAGCAGTGCGGCGAGCTGTTTGGACTCAGCGAATTTTGCTGAACACCGGGGCCTGCCCTGAGGAGTAGGAGGAGGAGGAGGAGGAGGAGCGCAGCTGCTTGTATTCGGAGTGGCTATACCAGAGCTACAGGTGGTTGCCATAGGAGAAGCTGCGTGGTGAGCTGTTTGGACTCAGACCACTTCTGAACACCGGGGCCTGCCCTGACAAGTAGGAGGAGGAGGAGGATGAGTGCAGCTGCTTGGATTCGGAGTGGCTATACCACAGCTACAGGTGGTTGCCAGAGGAGAAGCTGCGTGGTGAGCTGTTTGGACTCAGACTACTTCTGAACCCTGGGTCCTGCCCTGAGGAGTAGGAGGAGGAGGAGGAGGAGCGGGCGGGTTGGACTTGCAGTGACTGCATTAGAGCTCCAGGTGGCTGCTCAGAGGAGGAGGCGATTGGTGAGTTGTTTGGACTTAAAGTGACAGCTCCTGAACACAGGGGGCCTGCCTGGAGGAGTAGTGTGGTGGGTCACTTGGTCACGTGTGGCCGCACCAGAGCTCCGGGAGGTTGCCCAGAGGACGTGTGCAGTGGGTCACATAGATTCAGAGCCACTCAGAGCGACCGCTCCTGAACACCCGGGGAGTTACCTAGAGGAGGAGGAGGAACAGGTAGGGTCACTTCGACTCGGAGTGATTGATTTTCCAGGGCTATGGGTGGTTGGTGGGAGGAGGAGGCACGCAGTGAGTTGCTTCGACTCCTAGTGACCGCACCGGAACTCTGGGAGGCTGTCTGGAGGAACAGGCATGTGGCGGGTCTTTGGGACTCAGAGCGATTGTACGGGGCCCCAGGTGGCTGCTCAGTGGATGGGCCACATAGCCAGGCGATTAGGTGCAGAGCAGGGTCCCAGGATCTAGGATGCTTCTTGGTGGAGGAGCCCAACAGAGAAACGCTTAGGGGAATAGCAAAGGTTCCAGGACTGCAGGCAGATTCTCTGAGGAGGGGCAGCCTAAGGAGATTCATCTGTGAAGCATGAGGAGCCCAGGACCAGGAGGTAGGGCCGGGCCCCTCGGAAAGTTGTAGAGGAAGGCAGCCCAGCCCAGGTGGTAGCTATAAATTGAGGGGAACCTCTAGGAGGGAACTGACCAGCGAGACCTCCCCACTGGGTGAGTCTTCCGTACAGGGTGAGGTTTCCCCACAAGGATGGTAAAACAAGAGACACAGGCCCAAGGAGGCCTAGCCTCAGCCCACAGCCTAGTTCCCCTTTGGATGACCATTGGTCAACATGTGGAGGCACCTCTATCCACTAGCAGGGAATATACCCCACCTGAAGGCCACCACTCCTAGAGAGGCAGCTTCCTTGTGGAGCACCGCATTATCAACTTCCTCCAAGACTTCAGCCTACTGAAGGCTAAGAGGGGATACATATAGAAATCTTCAGGGACATTGTAAGTCAATAGAGGAAATCTGCAATATCTCAGCGGTCCACTGATACCTGAACAATATGAGAAAACAAGGAAAGAAAATGCGGCAAACAAATCTAGATATTACATCAATAAAACCCAATGACAGCATGGCAGAAGAAATGACAGAAAAGGAGTTGAGAATGTACATAATTAAAATGATCAGGGAACCAAATGATGAGATGAAATAGCAAATGCACGCACTGAATGATCGCACCAATCGACAGTTAAAAGAGCAAATACAGGAAGCATAAGATTATTTCAATGAAGAATTAGAGATATTGAAAAAAAAAACCAAACAGAAATCCTTGACATTAAGGAAACAATAAACCAAATTAAGAACTCCATAAAAGCGTATCCAGTAGGATAGAACACCTGGAAGACAGAACCTCAGACATTGAAGACAAAATATTTAACCTTGAAAACAAAGTTGAACAAACAGAGAAGATGGTAAGAAATCATGAACAGAATATACAAGAACTATGGGATATCATGAAAACGCCAAATTTAAGAATTATTGGGATTGAGGAAGGCTTAGAGAAACAAACCAAAGGAATAAACAATCTATTCAATGAAATAATATCAGAAAATTTCCCAAATCTGAAGAATGAAATGGAAAATCAAGTACAAGAGGCTTATAGTACTCAAAATACACAAAATTACAACAGACCCACACCAAGGCACATTATAATGAAAATAGCTAACATACAAAATAAAGACAGAATTTTAAAGGCTGTGAGAGAAAAGAACCAAATTACATTCAGGGGGAAACCAATATGGATATCAGCAGATTTTTCAATCCAGACCCTAAAGCTAGAAGAGCCTGGAACAACATTTTTCAAGCCCTGAAAGAACATGGATGCCAGCCAAGAATCTTATACCCAGCAAAACTTTCCTTCAAAGTTGACAATGAAATAAAATCCTTGCATGATAAACAAAAGCTAAAAGAATTTACAAAAAGAGAGCCAGCATTACAAAACATTCTCAGCAAAATATTCCATGAGGAAAAGATGAAAAACAAAGAAGCAAATCAGCAAAGGGAGGAATTATCCTAAAGGATTTGTCAAATAAAGGAGGAACCAAGTTGTGTCAAACAAATAAATAAATAAAATTTAAAAAATGAACCAAATGACCAGGAAACCAAATCATATCTCAATAATAACCCTGAATGTTAATGGCCTGAATTCATCAATCAAAAGACATAGACTGGCAGATTGGATTAAAAAGAAGGATCCTACAATATGTTGTCTGCAAGAGACTCACCTCATAGAAAGAGATACCAATACACTAAAGGTGAAAGGATGGAGAAAAACATACCATGAACATGGACTCGGAAAAAAGCTGGAGTATCCATTCTTATTTCAAATAATGTGGACTTCAAGCCAAAGATAGTCAGAAGGGATAAAGAAGGTAATTTCACACTGCTTAAGGGAAGCATAAATCAGCAAGATATAACAATAATACACATCTATGCCCCAAACAGTGGCTCATCCATGTATGTCAAACAAATCCTTCTCAATTTCAGAAACCAAATAGACCATAACACAATAATACTAGGTGATTTTAACATGCCTCTTTCACCACTGGACAGATCTTCCAGACAAAAATTGAACAAAGAAACCATTGAACTCAATAACACAATCAATAATTTAGACTTAATGGACATTTATAGAATATACCATGCAACCAAGAGTGAATACACTTTCTTCTCAACAGCACATGGATCCTTCTGTAAAATAGATCATATATTGTGCCACAAAGCTAATGTTAGCAAATACAAGAAGATAGAGACACTACCATGTATTCTATCAGATCATAATGAATTGAAGTTAGAAATAAATGAAAGAGTAAAACACAGAAACTTTTCCAACATCTGGAGATTAAATAATAACAAAATCTCTGTGACACTATGAAAGCAGTACTTAGACGGAAATTTATTTCATGGAGCGCGCTTAATAAAAGAAGTAAAACTCAACAAATAAACGACCTAAAACTACAGCTCAAAGCCCTAGAAAAAGAAGAAGAGACCAGTACCAAAAGTAGTAGAAGACAGGAAATAGTTAAACTCAGAGCTGAAATCAATGAAATGGAAACAAAAGAAACAATACAAAAAATTGACAAAATAAATAGTTGGTTCTTCAAAAAAATAAACAAAATTGATAAAGCTTTATCCACACTAGCAAAGAGAAGACGAGAGAAAACACAAAACACTAAAATTCGGAATGAACAAGGAAATATCACAACAGACATGACTGAAATACAAAACGTAATTAGAAGCTATTTTGAAAATCTATACTCCAACAAAACAGAAAACCTCGAAGACATCAACAGGTTTCTAGAGATATATGAATTGCCTAAACTGAACGAGGAGGACATACACAATTTAAATAGACCAATTTCAAGTACTGAAATAGAAGAAGTCATCAAAAGCCTACCAACAAAGAAAAGTCCAGGACCAGATGGGTTCTCAGCCGAGTTCTACAAAACCTTTAAAGAAGAGCTCATTCCAATACTTCCCAAAGTGTTCCATAAAATAGAAGAGGAGAGATCCCTCCCAAACTCATTCTATGAAGCCAATATCACACTGATACCTAAACCAGACAGAGACCCATCAAGGAAAGAATATTTCAGACCAATATCCTTAATGAACATTGACGTAAAAATTCTCAACAAAATTTTAGCAAATCGCGTACAAAAACATATTTAAAAGATAGTGCACCATGATCGAGTGGGTTTCATCCCAGGGATGCAAGGTTGGTTCAACATCAGGAAGTCAATAAATGTCATTCACCATATCAATAGACTTAAAGTCAAGAATCACATGATTATTTCAATAGATGCAGAAGAAGCATTTGATAAAATACAGCACCCCTTCATGCTCAAAACACTAGAAAAAATAGGATAGTGGGAACATTCCTTAACATTGAAAAGGCCATTTATGCTAAGCCCATGGCTAATATCATTCTAAATGTTGAAAAACTGAAAGCATTTCCCCTAAAAACTGGAACAAGGCAGGGATGTGCTCTTTCACCACTTCTATTCAACATCATTCTTGAGCCTCTGGCCAGAGCAATTAGACAAACCAAAGAAATTAAATGGATATGAATTGGAAAAGAAGAACTCAAACTATCCCTGTTCGCTGATGACATGATTACATATTTAGAGGAACCTAGAAATTTCACCAGAAAACTCTTAGAACTCCTAAGTGAATTCAGTAAAGTAGCAGGTTAGAAGATCAATGCTCATAAATCCAATGCATTTTTATACATAAGTGATGAATCTTCAGAAAGAGAAATTAGGAAAACTACCCCATTCACAATAGCCTCGAAAAAAATAAAATACTTGGGAATCGATCTCACAAAAGAGGTGAAAGACCTCTACAATGAGAACGATACAACACTAAAGAAAGAAATTAAAGAACACCTTAGAAGATGGAAAGATCTTCCATGTTCTTGGATAGGAAGAATTAATATTGCCAAATGGCCATACTACCTAAAGTGCTATACAAATTCAATGCAATTCCAATTAAAATCCCAATGACGTACCTTACAGAAATAGAGCAAGCAATTATGAAATTCATCTAGAAGAATAAGAAACCCAGAATATCTAAAGCAATCCTTAGCAGGAAGAGTGAAACAGGGGGTATTGCAATACCAGATCTTTAACTCTACTATAAAGCAATAGTAACAAAAACAGCATGCTATTGGTACCAAAATAGAAAGATAGATCAATGGTACAGAATACAGGACACGGACACAAACCCAAATAAATACAATTTTTTCATACTAGACAAAGGTGCCCAAAATATGCAATGGAGAAAAGATAGCCTCTTCAACAAATGGTGCTGGGAGAATTGGAAATCCATATGCAACAGAATGAAAATAAACCCATATCTCTCACCTTGCAGAAAACTAAATTCAAAATGGTTTAAGGACCTCAGAATCAGACCAGAGACCCTGCAGATTACAGAAGAAAAAGTAGGTCCAAATCTTCAACATGTCGGCTTAGAACCAGACTTCCTTAACAGGACTCCCATAGCACAAGAAATAAAAGCAAGAATCAATAACTGGGATAGATTCAAACTTAAAAGCTTTCTCTCAGCAAAGGAAACTATCAGGAATGCGAAGAAAGAGCCAACAGAGAGGGAGAATATCTTTGCCAATCATACTTCAGATAGAGCACTAATCTCCAGAATCTATAAAGAACTCAAAAAACTCTACTCCAAGAATTTTAATAATGCAGTCAACAAATGGGCTAAGGAAATCCATAGACACTTCACAGACGAAGATCTACAAGCAATGAACAAACATATGGGAAAATGTTCAACATCTCTCGTAATAAGAGAAATGCAAATCAAAACTACACTAAGATTCCATCTCACCCCAATTAGCATGGCGATTATCAAGAATACGAGCAACAACAAGTGTTGGTGAGGATGTGGGGAGAAAGGTACACTCTTACATTGTTGGTGGGGCTGCAAATTAGTGCAGCCACTCTAGAAAGCAGTGTGAACATTCCTTAGAAATCTTGGAATGGACCCACCATTTCACCCGGCTATCCCACTCCTTGGCCTATACCCAAAGGACTTAAAATCAGCATACTACAGAGATACAGCCACATCAATGTTCATAGCTGCTCAATTCACAATAGCCAGACTGTGAAACCAACTTAGATGCCCTTCAATTGATGAGTGGATAAAGAAACTGTGGTATATACATACAATGGAGAATTACTCAGCCATAAAGAATGATAAAATTATGGCATTTGCAGGCAAATGGATGAAATTGGAGAATATCATGCTAAGTGAGATAAGCCAATCTCAAAAAGCCAAAGGACAAATGATATCGCTAATCAGTGGATGATGACACATAATGGGGGGGGGAGGGTTAGTGTTAGGGTTAGAGTTAGGGTTAGGGAGGGGGGCAAGTATGGAGGAAGGAAGCACTGTATAGAGGGAAAAGAGGGGTGGGAGGGGTGGGGGGAAGGGAAAAAATAACAATGAATCAAACAACATTAGTCTATGTAAATCTACGATTACACAAATGGTATGCCTTTACGCCATGTACAAACAGAAACAACATGTATCCCATTTGTTTACAATAAAATGAAAAAAATCAAAATAAGGTAAAATATCTTTAAAATTACTTAACTCACAATTCTCTCTATGTGTTCAAACTAATAAAATGTTGATGTTTATAAAATGTCTAATCCATTGTTTCTATGACTTTTCTTCAACAGAAAAGAGATGGCAAATACTGTTCAATACACTTGTCAGCTATTTGGTTTTGCAGTAAAATAAGTAGATTTGGCACGTATGACATTACTTCAATGTGTGTGTTAGGGACATCTGATTAATTTACACAATTAAAATGCTAACTTAAATAAAATTGAGTACTCTTAACTCCTTAAAGTCCATGGGGTATCGTGATAAATAAAAAGGGTTTGTAATTGCTTTGTGCTCTCACTAAAAACAAGGTTACTAGGAGTTAAGTCTTAACACTGCAACTCAAAAAAAAAGGGGGTGGGAATCCAAAGCTTCAACTGTGTTTCAATTAGAGTACTATAAATCACATAAAATATTTTATCTTATTAAAATGGAGTAGTTTATCTACATTCAAAAATTTTATGAGTTTTTTCAAAATGTGAACAAAAACGGGTCAAAAGATAGGAAATAATGTAAAAGGATTTAAGATGAAAAAATATTTAGTAAAAGGAAAGAAATGCTTCCAGGTAAGTCTCTGTGTGCTGAAATATGAGGGTCTAAGTAAGTGCTAAGAAGTCTGTGTGTCGCTGGCTCTTTGCGGTTCCAAAATCCATGGATATTTGTGACCGCTTGCAGCAACAACTTGCACGGGTCTTATGGGTGGTGGAGTGGAAACTGAGGCACTTCTTTCTTTCTCTTTAGTGCACTGCTTTCTTGCTTGTTTATAGAGGATAGAGGAAACGAGGTTTACTTGCTTTGAGAGAAGAGAGAGAGAGAGAGCCCGCTTATCAGAGAGAAAGAAATTTTGCTTAAGAGAGAAACTTTGAGAGAAAGACAAGCTTTGCTTGGAGCTTAGCGGAAGAGACTTGCTACACCTTAAAGTACTGCATCCTGTGAACTAAGGGTATGTCCACCCAAGGTGCCCTAGTGATGCTTCTCAGTTCTCCATTCCGCGATCTGCTTTCCGCCGCTGCCCCTACTCGCTGCTGCCGCGTGTGTCTTCTTCTGTTGTTTTCCTGCTAATGGCTGCTGTCTCTCTGTCTCGCTCAGCCTATGCTTATATCACCTCCAGGAGGTGGAGAGCAGGGCCACGCCTCTTACGCAAAGATTAGGCGAGACGCTCCAAGCAGGCAATTAGTGCTCGAGAACACATGTGCATACATTGTGTGTGTGGATGAGAAAATCACCTGAGTGTGCTTATGTCAATTAACCTCCTCGCTGCCGATGTAATCAGGCACCATCCCGGCGCCGCCAACATAACACAGCCCCCAACATATGTGTAAGTAAGGGTCAAATTTCTACAAGTTTGTGTGTAACTAAGTTGGTTAGATGTATGTGAGAAAATCTATTGAAGCCTAGGTTTTTTCCCTAAGGTCAAATATTTTTGGGTTACTATTAACCAATGTTAAATCTCTATGTAAAAAGACAAGGATTTCTTAAAAACACTAATTTACTCTGAACATTTTGTCTGTTTTTATTCTATAGAACAATTAGTCCTAAGATTTAGGGTTTATACAATTTTGGTTAAACAACAACAGTTGGAGTATTGTACTATGTTACAGAGTTTAAATTTTTCTTTAAAAGCCAAACGTGCTTAACATAAAAATGTCAAGGTAATTGTGGAATGGCCACTCTTCTTTATATATTAAACGTGCTCATATTTCCAGGTATACACATCTTTAAAGCAGAAAATTTATCAAGCTGCTGTTTTCCAAACTAAACTTGTCTGTAATCGTAATTTTAAACTTATAAGAATAGTAAATTTTATTGGGAACTTATTTATATCATTTAATGTTCTATAAAAGTACCTGTTTTCAATAGAATATATGCAAAATTTAATTTATTTTTTACACTGTGATTAAAAAATATAATGTAAATGTATTTCTAAAAGTTAGTGAGCCTAATTTGTTTAAAGGTTAACTTCGTGAAACATGAAAACAAAAAATATTTTGCTACACAAAAGGAAAGTTAAAAGCTTTATCAGCCTCTCCTTGATTTATGTTTTGAATATAATGTTATATTATGTTAATTAACATTCATGTAGACTCTGGAAACAACGTGTAAACTTTGTAAAATTATGTTTAAAGAGAAAGCAAGGATCAGCTTCAGAACTAGAACACTTTAACTAAGATTTGTGAAGAGTCTCACCTTACCTGAGATAAGTTTCTGCCTCCCACCTTGTTATGTAACAGTGACTCCAAAATAAGTTAGACTTCAGCTCATCTAAAGTTATATTCAAAAGATTGTTTTTTTTTATTGTAGAGTTACTGTTATCTCAAACAGGAAATATAATATATAGCTCACCAAAATTCAAGGTACCTATTAGAAAACCTATCTATACTTTTAATGTTGTTAATTCCACTTTGCATTTTCCTTTAAACTCTATAATTGCTGCCTGATTAATGTTTTCAAGAAATACTGATTCAAGAACAAAGAACCTAAATTAGAGATCTAAGTCATCATGTATAAGACAGATAATATGGACCCCAATTAAATAAAAGAGGGTAAATAGCTATAAAGTCATAAACATTGAAGTTAAAGCCCAGTACTCTTACTTTATAAATGGTGAGATTGGCTTGCTTGATGTTTAAGCTCAAACTCAGAGATTGACATTAAAATACAGGTGCCAAGAAAACCAATATTTGACTTTTGTCCTCTGAGTCAGCCAAAATACAGGGAAGGGTAGAACTTCTCTAACAAGCTTTGTAACTCTGGGTCACATGACCTCCCAATCAGGGAGATTAATGAGACCACTAAAGGATGAAAAGTCAATCAGTTCATCTGCTGCAAAGAGGAGGATCATTGAAAAAGCAAGAAATCCCTGATGTTTCCAAAGGAAGACACTCATCAAGGAGATCCTATCTAGCAAATGGAACTAAAGTAGTTAATAAGCTGCTCTTAAGTTCTCCATGAGTGTCCCCTGTGGGAACTCAGTTGACCCTTAACAGCAGATAGAAATAAGTTCTGTTTCACCAGCTTTATCTTGAACATCTAACAAAATAGTTAAAACCAAACATAACCATTCCTAGACATTTAAAAGAAGAAACAATAGTCAAATGTAACTTAAGATGTATATTAGTGTTAACCCAAAGAATAAATAAGACTGGCGATGACAAAAGAGATTCTTAGGCAGGCAGAAGTGCCTGATAACTATCAAGACAAACTGCAAGGGTCAGAAATTTTTGTTTGTTTTAAGACCTACAGATCTTTCTAAACAGGACCAAGCCTGCTAAATTGCCTACAGAAATTCCTACAAGATCATGTACACAAGTTTATCAACCAGTCGATCGACTGCTTCTCCTTCAAGATTACCAGCCCCTGACACACAAAGATGATACATGCAATTTACTATTGAGAGTTCTGACTCCAAAAACTCTGCTTCCACCTAAAGGCCTCCCTAATTTCCTTTTTACAGGAATGAGACTCTTCACCCCTCACTGGCAGGAAGAAGCTACAGAAGAAAGACCATTGTCCCACCCCTGGTATTTATAAAAACAAAAAGGGATAAATATTGGCAGCAGGTCTGCCATTCATTTTGCTGCCATCATTATTCTGCCCCTCTACACCATTTTACAACCTTTATTGTTAGCCCAAGAACTTTCTAGTCAGTCATTAGTTCAGATTATTATCCCTCAAAATTTCTCATGAGTCATTGGTCACATTGTTATTAGCCTATGAAATTCTACTACCTAAGAATGGCTCCCCCACCATTCTCTCTCTCACCCTTGTGGTCAGGAACTCTGCCTGTACAATTAATAAAGACTTTTGTGTGAGTTCCCACATCAGGAGTGGTTTCTGAGTGCTTTCAGGTGGGGTGCTTACAGATGTGTTAGCCCTTATTATATACACAACAAACTGAATGAATCACAAAAGAATTACCTTTTTTAAATCAGTGAAGTTTCCATAGTAGATTTTTGTTTCCAAAACATTCTTGAAATGATAAATTTGTAAAAATGAGAATGACTTAATGTTGGCCATGAGTAGTATGGAAGGCAGCAGGAGAAAATAGGTGTGGCTCAGAGGTCAGCATGAGGGGTATTTGAGAAGGAAATGGTCTATACCTGAGTTATATCATCTTTAATGTCATAGTGTGAACTGGGGGGGCGGGTATTTCTATAAAAAGTTAGCAGATGATGTCTCTCTTTTTCTCAACACAACTCCATATAAATCCACAATTGTTTGAGAATAAAATTACTTTACTTTAATAAATAAAACTTTAAATGTTTGAACCATAGTGAACTGATATACAAGTGATTATCATTCCTAAATTATCCAAATTTTCTTTAGAAGCCTGGTAAAATGAGCATAGAAAATGAAAAAAATGTAAACAGAAATCACAAGAAGTACTTTCTAGATAGTGTGTAAAAATGTCTTCCAGGAACAAAACTAGTTGTACATCCATGTTATTCTCAGTAAAATTTTTTTTCCTCAAGTTAACTATACTCTTCAATAATACTTCACAGTGCACAATACTCACATAAAAATACATGCACATTTATTTTCTATAAATTAATAAATTTGGAATAAATTTGAAGTTTGAAATTTGTTCCTTTAGAAGTTCTGGAGGAAAACAATAAAATATACTTGAAAATATTTAACCCTTAATATTTTAATGGAGCTTGTAATGATACAGGAAATATGAAAAAAGTGTTCCTTTATTTATGGTGAATCCAAGAATAACTATGAATTATTCAATCCACCCATTATATTTTATAAAATGATTCAATTATTTTCTCACAGACTAAATTATTAAGCAAAAATCACAGATACATGAAATAAACTTTTTATAAGTAATGGAAGAGTTAACTAGAAGTAGAGTAATTTATTTTCATGCAGTAAAACATGAAAGGATGCATTTATGAAAGGCTAAGGGAGGAAAATGACTCCAAAACATAAGATAATCATTAATTTAAAAGTTATGTTGTCAAGCTATCTGACCACAATTGAGTTCAGACCATTAAAATGTTATCAAACGGAAATCACTGACTCACCTGAATCACTTTCACCTGACATAGAACAGAGTCACTGCTGGAAACTTCCATTAAACCCAGAGTAAGCAGTTTCTTAGTGTGGCAGTATTTCAGGATACAGGTAATGAATATGCTACAGTTAAGTTTTCTAAAGCAGCTAGCAGCAAAACAAGTTCACTTATATGTTTCCAAGACTCCATTAAATAGAAGTATTAACATTTTTAAAGAGCAAACTTCTGGGAAAGAAGATGCTACCTAGCAGGTTTGGTAAAGTTTAAGTGGGAAATTCAGATTTAAGTTGGAAAGCTCTTGCACAAGAGATTGCATCTCCATTTTCAAAAGGTCATTTGAAATCAGCAGATCCTCCTTCCCTATTTTAGAGCTCACCTCTCTGTTTTCTAAATAGAAGTCAACAGAGGGAGAAACAGTGGACTGGCAAAACTGCAGACAGTGAAAATTTTGCTACAGGTATTACAGAACACCCACTTGGGATAGGGAACAAGTCATTGGTGGACATGGAGTACAGGGCCCAGTGGAGAGGACAGAAAGGGTGGGTTGCTGTGACTGGCACTTGACATTTGAAGTTCATCAAATATCTGTCAACCTTAGATAAAAAGTCTGCAGTGCTGAGACTCATACACTAATAAATCCACCATTAATCAGAGTCATGGGATGGGTCTTCAATGTTCTTTGAAGGAGCAGAGGGTGGGGTCATAGCTTAAAAGGTTTCTCATGACTTTGATTAAGAAAAATAAGCAGCAACATGGAGCACACTCACTAGCTCAGTTTTCCTCTTGTGGATGCCTCAAGGATTAAAGGCATACCACATTAACTAACCCACTGCCTCCAGACCTAGCATTGTTCCATCCTGACCCAGTGACTCTGAGGAAATGGTGAGAACACAGAAGCTCATTCTTGCCAACTTTTTAATGTTGGCAAGAGACCACCCCGAATGGGGAGTCCACCCAGCCTATTCCCACCCTACACCACTCCGGTGATTCCCTGACTTGTGACCCCCTCTCCCCTCCACAATGCCTGGCCCACAAACAGGCCCAAGCCCCCTGGTGGCGCCAGTGTCAAGCACACACCAACTTTCCAAGAGTTTCCAGAACAATAGCAGTTGAACCTCCAGGAGCACCCAACATCTGCCAGCAGAAGGGCCAAATTTGGCCACCCACCATCCCAGGTGTTGGTGCCAGTTTGCAGCTGGGAGGGTCCCCAAAGCCTTCCCAGCCCACTAGTTCAGTGTACATTGTGCTGTATTAAACTACGGAGGACACTGCGCCCGGCGCTGGATTGAGCAGGGACACAGTGGCTGCCCTGCAGAAGATCATGTTGCCTGGCCACTCCTGGTGGCCACCACTGACCCGCCCCCACCCTGACCACACTGAAAATAAAGAGCACTGGCTCACCGTCACCTCTCCCTGGGCAGCACTCACCACTCCCTATTCAGGGTCCCTTCACATGTGCCACTTGTGCCAAAGCAGAAGGCCCACATAGCTGGCTCAAGCCCAGACTCAGTTCCTCCCGCCAGCCTACAATTTTGCACTGATCTGGCAGCTTCCCACACAGGCTTGGACCCTAGGGAAATGGGGCAGATACTGCAGACAGCTGCATCTCAGAACAGGCTCAGGGTGGGTCTTGCAGGCCTGGCTTGCGTGGACAGGGTGCTCAGGTGCTGTGGGCCATGTGGGATCCATGCAGGTAAGGCAGGGCAAGGGAATACTGTGAGTCTTAGACCTGTGGGTTTAGTCTTAGCCTGTGGGTTTGCCCCTACATGTACACAAGGAAGTGCCCTGCAACCACCCGCAGTCTCTGTGCTTGGTAGTGACACACAAAGTTGGTATAACTGTTAATGAGAAATTAATGCAATTTTTTTTTCATTCCTAGCAACAAGAGGCACCATGGGGCCCAACCCCTTTTGTGAAGAGCTGTGACAGAGGATTGGGGAGCAGTGACTGAAATTGTCTCTGATAACCTCTTACCTGTGGCACGCCAAGAGCCTGGGAATGTTTCTGTGCAAGGGCACAGGATGCTTAGCTAATGTGGCCATGCCTTGCATGAGCAGGCTCTGTTAAAGAGTCCTATTAGCTCTGACCTTCATCTCAGGTACACAGCTCCAGGAAAAGAAGGAATTCTTATGCTAGACAACCACACTGTTTCACCAGCTCTGCTTTCCAGGTACCTGCCTGCCTTATAATAACTTTTAACAATGGGCTTTCTTGAGAGCTATGAAAAGCCCTATCATTGCACTTTCCAAATATGGATTGCAACTACAGAAAAACTACATAGGATGTCCTAATTTCTGAAACTTTCCTGAATATAAAGAATTGCATAGTCTTTAATCTGATAATGAGATGTATATAAAGATTGCTGGCATAAGTCTTTAGAGCTACATCTCCATCAGAGAGAAGAGCTCTACCTGATCCCAGCTTAATCTTCAAGGTCTGTGTTTTTGAATCTTTATTTTCCAATCCCCCTTCACCCCTCACCAAACCAGAGAGTTTGGTTGCACCCACCCAAGTTCCCAGGAGTGAACATGGTTTGATAAACTTTGTTACAATTTTAAAAACCTGGTCATCTATTAAAGGACTCTAAGATTTAAAAAAGGGGGGACTGCAAAAACAGCCCAATCAGAAATGTTCAATTTGTCATAAGGGATTTCATTGGACTAATCAATGCAAATATAAAACAGACATGTCAGAAAAATTAATTATGGGTCACCTCCTGACCCAAGGCCAAAGGTAGAGGAACCCTTGTCATCTGCAGATGCAAATGTCTCCTTTACATATGTTTACAGTTCAAACAAAGCTCCTTCCACAAATCCTTTCTTGCTACTAGAGGGGGCACAGTGTTAGATTTGCTTACTACTGAGGATGCTCAAATATGTCTACCTTGGGAAGTTTATAAAATCCTTACCCAAACTCAAGGGCCTCTACCTAAAGGTAACTTTGGCTTAATTTTGCCCCACTCTCACAGTGCTAAAGAAGGAAAATCTATAATTCCAGAAGTGATCACTTCTGACTACAATGGTATAGTATACATTTAAGTTTGTCTCATATGCCTTTAATTCTCCCCAAAGGATCTTCCATATTTCAATTAATTGTCACTCCTTATATTACTGCCCAACAACCCCTGAATGAAAGAAAAAATACAGAATTTGGTTACAGTATTGTAGAAGTATGTTTACCTATTACTGAAAATAGATGAAAATTAACTTCTTTTTTAAATGAGCAGTCAATCACAGGGTTATTGGACACCAGTGCTGATGTAACAATTATACCTGTCTCAATGTGGTGTCATACATGGCCCTCTCAGAGGGCCATCCCAGTGTGGAGCATCAGAGGAAATAATAAACAGGTGTCTAAAAGCTCTCTATGTTTGCAATGCTTCACCCCTTCCAACTCACAAGTTATTACTCACATTCAAACGTGCATTATGGCTATTCACTTTCCTATAAGGGACAAAGACATCTTACACAAGTTACAAATGCCTATGGAGTCGCCTTTTTTATAGGGGTCTCTGTGGAAATGACCACCTTGCCATTAAAGTGAAAGGTCACCACTCCTGTCTGGGTAGAACAGTGGCCATTGTCTAAGGAGAAGGTGGCAGCTGCAGACGCTCTCATTCAAGATCAGTTAAAATTGGGACATATTGAACCTTCTAATAGACCATGGAATACACCCACTTTTATCATAAACAAGAAATCATGGAAATAGAGATTATTGCCAAATTTAAGAAAAATTAATAAATATGTACAACATATGGGTCCACTTCAATGTGGATTGATTACCTAATCCCAATTTAATTCCTCAAAATTTTTATTTATATGTAATAGACTTAACAGACTTTTATTTTTACTATTTCACTCTTTCCTGATGATTGAGAAAAATTTGCCTTCACAGTTTTCATTCATCATAAGCCTGCTGATAAATATCAGTGGTAAGTTCTTCCTCAAGGTATGTTCAGTAGACATATATTATATCAACATTTTGTGAATAATGCTCTTCAGTGTTTCTGACAATTATTCCCACGTATTCTTGTTTATCATTACATGGATAATATTTTGATTTCTGGGCCAATACTTACTGAACACACTTTAACTAAATTACGACACATTCTATTACAATCTGGCCTCTATGTGGCCACAGAAAAAAATTCAATGACAATTCCCTATTAGCTAATTAGGACATAAAATACTCCAATTTTACTCCATTCTTCATATTCCAAAATTAACTCTTTCTCCCAAATTCTTCTTAGTTGATTTACAACAGCTATTAAGACATTTTAATTGGACTCCACCATATATTTCTTTAACTACTGATATGTTGTCACCTCTTTTTCTAGCTGTTGAGAAAACAACATAATCCCACCAGTTTTTTTCAGTTAACTTCCTCACTCAGTGCCACTTTTCAGAATGTTAATGAGAAGTTATTTACAGTTTTTGTAGACTCTCAAAACTCAATTTTCTTTTATCTCTAATAATCTTTACAGGAAAGCCTTATGCCTTTACTTCAGTTGTTGTCATTTACCATCAAATCTTGTATGTAGTACAATGGTCATATTCTCCTCAATTTTCAGGGAAAAATGTTCTCCCTTATGCTTATATGTGTTCAAATGATCTCAGAATGTTTTCATTATATTTTATCTCTTATAGGAACAGATATATTCATGTTCTATATCTTACTTATAGAAAGACTTAACATTTAGAGTATTTACAATTTACTTTATATTCTCAAGCTCTCTTAACTAAATTTTTAGCTCCTATTGCTTTCCATGCACCTCAAGATGAATGCCTTTCCTTGTGTCAAGTCTCTCATGCTCCTTCTATAATCTCCTCCATTCTATTTTACAGTGGCATTACTATCTATACTGATGGAGAAAAACAACAAGACTATTATGTATATTCACTGATAAAATTGGACTGATTATTACACATTGCCTTAAGTTTCACCTCAGTGAGCAAAATTAGCTGCAATTATTTTGGCTCTTCATTTGTTTCCCACAACATTTAACATCATTACAGATTCTCAGTATATAACCAAATTTATACCTCATATTTTCTCTGCAATTTGGTCACCTCATTTGGACTCTAATTTGTTATCCCTGATTATTACTCTTCAATGCCTTCTACAGGATTATACAGCTCTAGGATTTCTTCCTCATATATGTGGTCACGCTAACATTTCTGGACAACTCACTGAAGAAAATGCTCATACTGAGGCTGCTATAAAATCAATTTATACCCTATTTACAGACGCCATGGTATCACACACTTTTTCATCAAAATGTTTATTTTTTATTAAAATCCTTTTCTATTTCCTCTCAACAGGCCCATATCATTGTTAATAATTCCTCTCATTTCAAACCCTTTTGTTTCCCCACTTGTGAAACGGTAAACCCTTGCGGTTTATATTACAATGCCCTTTGGCAGATAAATATAACTCATTTTCCTCCTTTTCACCCCTATTTCTTTTTACATGTGACCACAGATACATCCCCAGGTCTTATATGGACCAGTGAACATTGTTCAGAGATGGTCTCAGCCTGTATTTCTCATGTGCTCCTTTGCACTGCCACCATGGGCAAAACTCATCATTTTAAAACTGAGAATGCCCCTACTTATACTTCTAATTACTTTGCTACATTTTATAATCAATGGAATATAATTCTAACCCATTGAATTCCTCACAATCCTACTGGGCAGGCTTTAGTAGAGTGTGCACATCACACACTTAAAATGTGCCTTTAAAGAAATAGGAACATAGTCTTGCTCATGTTAATAATGCTCCCAATATTGCCTTGTTCACAAGAAATGATTCTAATGTACAGTATGAAGATAATACACCTCATTGGTTCTGTGTCTTGGACAGGTACTTTCCTCTAAGAAACCCCTACCAAAGATTTAGGAAAAATACCAAGTTCCACCATAACCAATATGGCAGAACCCTGCACCTTTAATTACATGGGGAAGGAAATATACTGCTGTTATTACTCCTACAGATTCTGTGTGAATTCCTGCCAGATGTGTGAGATCCATCCATTATCATGAGTTGGCATCAAGGACTTCCCAAACTGATTGCCAAATTCTATTTGACCCTGGATGAGGAGGACTCTAATTCAAAAAAGGAAGTCTAATAAGAACAAGAGGTGCAAGAAACCCTCAGTCTTCTAATCTTCTAGTGGTTTGGAGGATATAAAGATTTTAACATCTACTCAATATTTGCTAGCCCAGATGGATTTAGAATGTACCCTGGGAAATTTGACTACAGTTCTGTTTGCCAAACTTACCCAGAATTCCACAGCTAAGCTGACTGTTATTGTGTCATTTCTGTGTTATTGTGTCCTTGTTGGTGGTGACCCAGTACTTAGCAAAAAAATGTTAATTCTTTTGAAATTTGTATCATCAATCTGTTCTTTGTAATATGGCAGCTATTGATTATTTTCTGATGTTACATCATAAGGAATGCCAGAATTTAAAATATGTGTTGCTTCCATTTAACTTACAATAGTAACCCCACTTAAAGGGAATTGGATCATTGTAAAGACATTGTAAAGAAGGTGCAACAAGATGATGGAAGATGGGATTTATTAGATTGGTTAATCTCATGGCTACCAAATTTTACATAGATCAAAGAGCTTTTAATTGGAGAATGTTTGTTGATATTTTCCTTATTATACTGTGAGTGTTTTTGACAATGTTTGTCTTGCTTTCTTTCTCCACTTTTCTTTCACTTTATTTAGTCTAAAGGAAACATCATGAAAACTAGCAACATATATGAACATTAATTTGACTCATAATACTCCAAGATTCAAGTCCTTTTAAACTATTTCTGGAGGAGAATAGTCTTGGGGAGGAAAGGTGAGGATACTCATAACAGCATCTCAGATTTAAATTTGCAATTTCTTTGTTGGTTTCCCTTCTACCTATCCTTGTTTATTCTGTCTCTACTTCAAGGGGCATCGAATCATGTTTTTGTGTTCTTATAAAATTTAAAATGTGAACATATATTTTATAGTAAACTAGTAAAGTGTTTTCATAAAAAAGCAGGTGGTAATGAGTTCAATAAGTCACTTGTTATCTAACTCATTAAGAAATGTCCCTAATGAATTCTCAGTACTTTCTCTGAGAAAAACAATCCCCAATACCATTAGAAGGCAAGTTACAATACAAATGTGTCCAAAAAAGGAATATTGTGCATCTTTCATTTGCAAACAAAGGTCCCCATTCCCCATCCTTGGGGGCGTGTTCCTTACACCTGGAGCAGTAGACCTCTCCTGATGAGAACTTTCCCCTTCAGAGGCTTCATTGTTTCACACAGATTCCTGCCAATATCTAATTTCAGGCACATCATCAGCACAACCCCAAACTGTTGAATAGAAACTCTAGGGGAAGAGCCAGCAGGTTATGGATTAGTAAGTATTCCAGGTGATTCCGTAGCAACTCAAGTTTTATCACCATTGGTGGAAAGAAATTGCTTTCATTCTAAATTTTTAGGAAGTGTTTATCAGACTCTTTTTTCCAGCCCTGGGGCCAGGCAAGAGAGAAACAATTACAGTAATTATATGACAAGCAGTAATACTTCCTGGAACATAGGAGGAATCTTCAGTTTTGAGGAACCATGAATAATGTTCCAGGAAATTAATGTCTAAAGTGAGACCTAGAGAATAAATAAGAGGGAATCAAAAGCCAGGACAAAGGGTGTTCCTGGTGAAGGGAATGCTACGTGCAAAGCAGAATTTTAATTTTAACATGAAAAACAGAGTACCATGAAGGTTTTTATACAGGGGATTACTCCATGCAAAATATCTTTAGAAGCATCATTCAGACAATGCACAGGGTTGTGGCTAGGCATGAGTGGAAACCAGAAGAGCTACTAGGAGGTAACTGCTGAAGTTTAATTAAGAAATTACAGTGACAGCTTGGATAGCACAGAAGCAGCACTTGAAGGAGTTGTTTAGGAGATAGGACGTGTGTGATTTGGATCTGCAATATCCTGCAAAACCTTCCAAAGCTCGCTAGTACAACGATATTCAGAGGCAGGGTTTTCAGGAAGTAGTTGGATTATGAGGGCTGTAATCTCACCAATGGATTAATCCATTGATGAATTCATAACAGATTAAAATTTTGGGAGAACTGGAAACTGTAAGATATGGGACCAGAAGGCAGTAGTTCCTTGAAAGTCTATTCTTGAGGACTATAGATTTAACCTGACCCCGCCCCATATCTATCTGCCCCTCTCCCTCACCTTCCTTTCAACTATGAAGTGATCAGATTTGCATTACTACATACTCTCCACCATGATATTCTGCCTCTTAGAAGCCAAGAGCAATGGGGTCAAATCATAAGCCAAATTAATTCTTCCCTCTTTTTAGTTTATTCTTCAGGTAATTTGCCACAACAATGTATATCTGGCTAACATAGGACCCACAATTAAGAAAGGGCATTGGTAAGGGTGCATCCTGTTTTCCAGCTTAGAAGACATTTCATTTCTGTACAGAAAGATCACAGGTGGAGTGCAGGGGCATCCATAATTCCATCCAGTGCTTGACAAAGATCCTCTGGAGGATGATTGCAAAGGCTCATCCTAAAAGGAATTGCCGGATGTTTTGCTCCTGAGCATGGTGTTTTCTCTGCTGTGTTTTTCTGATAATATATTACTCATTTCAGTCTGAACAGGTTGCTTAATGGGACGAGGGGAATACAACAAAAATTCCAGAAAATATTACCTACAATCTGAAAGACAATGGGTCTTTACCACTAAAAACATTAAAAATAATTTTGCAATCATGCAATGAGTCCCTGAAAGCCTCCGGAGAAAATAGATATAGATCTGCCTTTGTCTCCAACAGGCTGTTTAAATTCTAATGAAGTTTTTGTTTATGTATGGTGGTAGGGTAAAAGAATAAGGTTTCACACCATTCCTTCCTTCCTACAAAGAATAGGTCACCCCTATAATAAATGTGGGTGCACAATGCCCTGTTCTGGAACAAAGAGCTACATAAGACAAGGTAATCTATACAGTAAAAAAAACTTGGCCACGAGAACCACTGTGACCGCTGCCCTCCTGTAGCCCTTAACTCAGCAATTTAGATATTAACCAGATGGACCTAGTAGAGATGGTCACATGAGATTATTTGTCTATCTCTTTAACCACGAGAGTAATAAGAATAGTCTTAGGTCACATAGAGTTCAGATATTATGGAAATAATCATTGTATTAGCTCATTGATGTAGTTAGATATTCTTCAAACAATTGTGATTAAGTAAGGATAATCTGTAAGATTGTTGTTTTCTGCCTATGCTTTGGAAACTTCTTTAATATTAACGACAAGACTGCCATTATAGCCTGAAGAAAAATGTATATAAACCCGGCCTTCCCCAGAATAAAGT
Source organism: Sciurus vulgaris (assembly GCF_902686455.1). NCBI lineage: Eukaryota > Metazoa > Chordata > Mammalia > Rodentia > Sciuridae > Sciurus > Sciurus vulgaris. The sequence goes on from NW_027632957.1 coordinate 2,007,323, forward strand.
GGGAGTGATTGCACTAGAACTAGAGTCTGTGTCTTTCATTCTCCATCCATCACTGATGCTGTCTCCCCAAACCCCATTACCAGTGTGGAACCCATGGACTCCTGCTAGGGCTGGACCCTGGCAGTGGAGAGAATAAAAGTATGGTGTGCAAAAGACCCTATTTCAAATTTGAATCTATTAAACTTTATGTGTTTGTCAGACTTCCACACACAGAAGGGATCCTTAGACATATGGATGTTGAATATAGAGCAGAACAAAACAAAGAACTTCAAGCTTTCTTCAATAGCAAAATGTCAAAAAGTTAGGGACTGAAAATATGACCTCTATATTTCACTATGAAGTTGTCCACACAGACCTTAGGAAAGAAGTTTTGGTGGGAGTCTGAGCTAGCTTCTGGATGATAGAGGAACAAGGATGTGGTAGAGATGGCACAATTGGCTTTGGGAAGGGGCAACTTGCCAAGGTGAGGCAGAAGATGGCAAGAAGTGTACAGGCAAGAGAGAAGTTTAAATCCTAAAGAAAGGGGCACCATAAGGAGGGGTTCATGTTAAATTCTTTCATTAAATTTTTAGTTTTTATCCATGCTTTTGCATCTATCGATAATTCACTTCTTCATATTGCTGAAGAATATTCTACCATTTGGACATACTATGACTTATTACTCAATCTCCAATTAATAGACATTCGTATTATTTAGAGTGTTTGGCTGCTGTGCAGGTTTATGGTTTTTTCAAGTACTTTCTCTTTTGGTGCATGTTTATTTATGTTTTTCAGTGCTCTCTATCTAGGAGTAAAACTCCTTTTTCAGAGAACCAGTTATTTTGTTTCATACCATGAATTGAACATAGTGGTGGTTAACCACTGAGCCAAATCCCCATCTCTTTATTTTTTTATTTTAAAACAGGATCTCTCCAAGTTGCTTAGGGCCTTGCTAAGTTACTGAGGCTGACTTTGAATTTTGGATTCTGTCTCTGAATCTTAATGAAAGTTTTCTACCTATGTTGTTGTAAATGCTTTTTAATGGACAAATACTATTCCATGTGTATATACACAACATTTTCTTTATTCATTCATCAAAATTTAAAGCTTTAAAAAATTAGTGGGATATAGTGTGCACACCTGTAACCCTAGTGGCTAAGGTGACTTAGGCAGGAGGATCACAATTTCAAAACAAGACTCAGCAATTTAGCGAGGCCGTAAGCATCTCAGGAAGAACCTGCTTCAAAATAAAATATAAAAAAATATCTGGAGGGGTTTCAAGATGGCGGCCTAGAGGGAGGCTGCATTTCATGTTGCTCCAGGACTCAGGATTCAAAAGAGGAGATATTGAGACACTTGGGACCAACTCAAAGCAGCCGGGTGAGTCTCTCCCATTGGGGAGGCGTCCCGGATGGGACAGTGGTCCCGGAACGCAGGAAACTTTGTGAAGTAGAGCTGCCAGTGAGACGCCCCTCCCCCCACTGGAGCAGTGAACTCGGACAACTAGGAGCGCCGAAAAGGAGGCCGCTCGGCACAGCGCTGGGACTCGGAGCAACCACTGGGGATCCGGCGGCTGCCCAGGGGAGGAGTGGCGAGGAGAGCTGTGTGGACTCAGGACACCGGGGCCTGCCCTGAGGAGGAGGAGGAGGAGCGTGGCCACTTGGATTCGGAGTGACTGCACCAGAGCTACAGGCGGTTGCCAGAAGAGAAACTCCGTGGCGAGCTGTTTGGACTCAGAACGACGCTTCTGAACCCCGGGGCCTGCCCTGAGCACGAGGAGGAGGAAGAGGAACGCGGCCGCTTGGATTCGGGGTGACTACACCAGAGCTTAAGGCGGTTGCCAGAGGAGAGGCTGCGTGGCGAGCTGTTTGGACTCAGACCACTTCTGAACCCCGGGGCCTGCTCGGAGGAGGAGGAGAAGCGCGGCGGCTCCTTTGGACTCGCAGTGACTGCATTAGCGCTCCAGGCGGCTGCTCAGAGGAGAAGGCGAGTGGTGAGTTGTTTGGACTTAAAGGGACAGCGCCTGAACACAGGGGGGCTGCCTGGAGAGGAAGCGTGGTGGGTCGCTTGGTCTTGAGTGGCCGCACCAAGAGCTCCGGGCGGTTGCCCATAGGACCCGTGCAGCGGGTCACGTGGATTCAGAGCCACCCAGAGTGACCACTCCTGAACACTCGGGGGGTTATCTGGAGGAGGAGGAGGAACGGGGAGGGTCACTTCGACTCGGAGTGATTGATTGCCCAGGGCTACGGGTGGTTGGTGGGAGATGGAGGCACGCAGTGAGATTCTTGGACTCCTAGTGACCACACCGGTATACTGGGCAGCTGTCTGGAGGAAGAGGCGTGTGGCGGGTCTCTGGGACTCAGAGAGATTGTACGGGGCCCCAGGTGGCTGCTCAGAGGAGGGGCCGCATAGCCAGGCAATTAGGGGCAGAGCAGGGTCCCAGGATCTAGGAGGCTTCTGGGTGGAAGAGCCGCACAGAGACAGGCTTAGGGCGGAGCAAAGGTTCCAGGCCTGAGGGCATATTCTCTGAGGAGGGGCAGCCTAAGGAGATTCATCTGCGAAGGGTGAGGCTCCCAGGCCCAGGAGGTAGGGCCGGGCCCCTGAGAACTTTGCAGAGGAAGGCAGACCAGCCCAGGCGGTAGCTGTAATTGAGGGGAACCTCTAGGAGGGTACTGACCAGCGAGACCTCCCCACCGGGTGAGTCTTCCCTACCGGGTGAGGTTTCCCCACAAGGACGGTAAAACTAGAGACTCAGGCCCAAACAGGCTTGCCTCAGCCCGCAGCCTAGGTCCCCTTTGGATGACCATTGGTCAACAAGTGGAGGCACCTCTGCCCACTAGCAGGGATTATACCCCTCCTGAAGGCAACCACTCCTAGAGAGGCAGCTTCCTTGTGGAGCTCCTCATTATCAACTTCCTCCAAGACTTCAGCCTACTGAAGGCTAAGGGGGGATATATATAGAAATCTTCAGGGACATTGTAAGTCAATAGAGGAAATCTGCAATATCTCAGCGGTCAACTGATACCTGAACAATATGAGAAAACAAGGAAAGAAAATGCTGCAAACAAATCTAGATGTTACATCAATAAAACCCAATGACAGCATGGCAGAAGAAATGACAGAAAAGGAGTTCAAAATGTACATAATTAAAATGATCAGAGAAGCAAACGATGAGATGAAAGAGCAAATGCAAGCATTGAATGATCGCACCAATCGACAGTTAAAAGAGCAAATACAGGAAGCAAAAGATCATTTCAATAAAGAGTTAGAGATATTGAAAAAAAACCAAACAGAAATCCTTGACATGAAAGAAACAATAAACCAAATTAAGAACTCCATAGAAAGCATATCCAATAGGATAGAACACCTGGAAGACAGAACCTCAGACATTGAAGACAAAATATTTAACCTTGAAAACAAAGTTGAACAAACAGACAAGATGGTAAGAAATCATGAACAGAATCTACAAGAACTATGGGATATCATGAAAAGGCCAAATTTAAGAATTATTGGGATTGAGGAAGGCCTAGAGAAACAAGCCAAAGGAATGAACAATTTATTCAATGAAATAATATCAGAAAATTTCCCAAATCTGAAGAATGAAATGGAAAATCATGTTCAAGAGGCTTATAGTACTCAAAATACACAAAATTACAACAGACCCACACCAAGGCACATTATAATGAAAATACCTAACATACAAAATAAAGACAGAATTTTAAAAGCTGTGAGAGAAAAGAACCAAATTACATTCAGGGGGAAACCAATACGGATATCAGCAGACTTTTCAATCCAGACTCTAAAAGCAAGAAGGGCCTGGAACAACATTTTTCAAGCCCTGAAAGAAAATGGATGCCAACCAAGAATCTTATACCAGGCAAAACTTACCTTCAAATTTGACGATGAAATAAAATCCTTCCATGATAAACAAAAGCTAAAAGAATTTACAAAAAGAAAGCCAGCATTACAAAACATTCTCAGCAAAATATTCCATGAGGAAGAGATGAAAAACAAAGCAGCTAATCAGCAAAGGGAGGAATTATCCTAAAGGAATTGTCAAATAAAGGAGGAAACAAGTTGTGTCAAAGAAATAAATAAATAGAATTTAAAAAATGAACCAAATGACCGGGAAACCAAATCATATCTCTATAATAACCCTGAATGTTAATGGCCTGAATTCATCAATCAAAAGACATCAACTGGCAGATTGGATTAAAAAGAAAGATCCAACAATATGTTGCCTGCAAGAGACTCACCTCATAGAAAAAGATACCCATAGACTAAAGGTGAAAGGATGGGGAAAAACATACCATGCGCATGGACTCAGCAAAAAAGCTGGAGTATCCATCCTCATTTCCGATAGTGTGGACTTCAAGCCAAAGTTAGTCAGAAGGGATAAAGAAGGTCATTTCATACTGCTTAAGGGAAGCATAAATCAGCAAGATATAACAATCATAAACATCTATGCCCCAAACAGTGGCTCATCCATGTATGTCAAACAAATCCTTCTCAATTTCAGAAACCAAATAGACCATAACACAATAATACTAGGTGATTTTAACACGCCTCTCTCACCACTGGACAGATCTTCCAGACAAAAATTGAACAAAGAAACCACAGATCTCAATAACACAATCAATAATTTAGACTTAACGGACATTTATAGAATATACCATCCAACCAAGAGCGAATACACATTCTTCTCAGCAGAACATGAATCCTTCTCTAAAATAGACCATATATTATGCCACAAAGCTAATGTTAGCAAATACAAGAAGATAGAGACACTAGCATGTATTCTATCAGATCATAATGGATTAAAGTTAGAAATAAATGAAAGAGTAAAACACAGAAACTATTCCAACATCTGGAGATTAAACAATATGCTATTATATGATGAATGGATAACAGAAGATATTAGGAAGGAAATTAAAAAATTCTTAGAGGTAAATGAGAACAAAGAAACATCATATCAAAATCTCTGGGACACTATGAAAGCAGTACTTAGAGGGAAATTTATTTCATGGAGCGCATTTAATAAAAGAAGTAAAACTCAACAAATAAACGACCTAACGCTACAGCTCAAAGCCCTAGAAAAAGAAGAACAGACCAACACCAAAAGTAGTAGAAGACAGGAAATAGTTAAACTCAGAGCCGAAATCAATGAAATTGAAACAAAAGAAACAATACAAAAAATTGACAAAATAAATAGTTGGTTCTTCGAAAAAATAAACCAAATTGATAAACCTTTAGCCACACTAACAAAGAGAAGACGAGAGACAACCCAAATCACTAAAATTCGGAATGAACAAGGAAATATCACAACAGACAGGATTGAAATACAAAACATAATTAGAAGCTATTTTGAAAATCTATACTCCAACAAAATAGAAAATTTCGAAGACATCAACAGGTTTCTAGAGACATATGAATTGCCTAAACTGAACGAGGAGGACATAAACAATTTAAATAGACCAATTTCAAGTACTGAAATAGAAGAAGTCATCAAAAGCCTTCCAACAAAGAAAAGTCCGGGACCAGATGGGTTCTCAGCCGAGTTCTACAAAACCTTTAAAGAAGAGTTCATTCCAATACTTCTCAAGGTATTCCATAAAATAGAAGAGGAGGGAACCCTCCCAACTTCATTCTATGAAGCCAATATCACACTGATACCTAAACCAGACAGAGACTCATCAAGGAAAGAAAATTTCAGACCAATATCCTTAATGAACATCGACGCAAAAATTCTCACCAAAATTTTAGCAAATCGCATACAAAAACATATTAAAAAGATAGTGCACCATGATCAAGTGGGCTTCATCCCAGGTATGCAAGGTTGGTTCAACATCAGGAAATCAATAAACGTAATTCACCATATTAATAGACTTAAAGTCAAGAATCACATGATTATTTCAATAGATGCAGAAAAAGCATTTGTTAAAATACAGCACCCCTTCGTGCTCAAAACACTAGAAAAAATAGGGATAGTGGGAACATTCCTTAACATTGTAAAGGCCATCTATGCTAAGCCCATGGCCAATATCATTCTAAATGGTGAAAAACTGAAAGCATTCCCCGTAAAAACTGGAACAAGGCAGGGATGCCCTCTTTCACCACTTCTATTCAACATCATTCTTGAGACTCTGGCCAGAGCAATTAGACAAACCAAAGAAATTAAAGGGATACGAATTGGAAAAGAAGAACTCAAACTATCCCTGTTCGCTGATGACATGATTATATATTTAGAGAAACCTGGAAATTCCACCAGAAAACTCTTAGAACTCATAAGTGAATTCAGTAAAGTAGCAGGTTACAAGATCAATGCCCATAAATCCAACGCATTTTTATACATAAGTGATGAATCTTCGGAAAGAGAAATTAGGAAAACTACCCCATTCACTATAGCCTCGAAAAAAATAAAATATTTGGGAATCAATCTCACAAAAGAGGTGAAAGACCTCTACAATGAGAACTATACAACACTAAAGAAAGAAATTAAAGGACACCTTAGAAGATGGAAAGATCTTCCATGTTCTTGGATAGGAAGAATTAATATTGTCAAAATGGGCATACTACCTAAAGTGCTATACAAATTCAATGCAATTCCAATTAAAATCCCAATGACGTACCTTACAGAAATAGAGCAAGCAATCATGAAATTCATCTGGAAGAATAAGAAACCCAGAATAGCTAAAGCAATCCTTAGCAGGAAGAGTGAAACAGGGGGTATTGCAATACCAGATCTTCAACTCTACTACAAAGCAATAGTAACAAAAACGGCATGGTATTGGTACCAAAATAGAAAGGTAGATCAATGGTACAGAATAGAGGACACGGACACAAACCCAAATAAATACAATTTTCTCATACTAGACAAAGGGGCCAAAAATATGCAATGGAGAAAAGATAGCCTCTTCAGCAAATGGTGCTGGGAGAATTGGAAATCCATATGCAACAGAATGAAACTAAACCCATATCTCTCACCATGCACGAAACTAAACTCAAAATGGATTAAGGACCTCGGAATCAGACCAGAGACCCTGCATCTTATAGAAGAAAAAGTAGGTCCAAATCTTCACCTTGTTGGTCTAGGATCAGACTTCCTTAACAGGACTCCCATAGCCCAAGAAATAAAAGCTAGAATCAACCACTGGGATAGATTCAAACTAAAAAGCTTTCTCTCAGCAAAGGAAACTATCAGCAATGCGAAGAAAGAGCCTACAGAGTGGGAGAATATCTTTGCCAATCATACTTCAGATAGAGCGCTAATTTCCAGACTCTATAAAGAACTCAAAAAACTCTACACGAAGAATACAAATAACCCAATCAACAAATGGGCTAAGGAAATGAATAGACACTTCACAGAAGAAGATCTACAGGCAATCAACAAGCATATGGAAAAATGTTCAACATCTCTAGTAATAAGAGAAATGCAAATCAAAACTACCCTAAGATTCCATCTCACCCCAATTAGAATGGCGATTATCAAGAATACAAGCAACAACAGGTGTTGGCGAGGATGTGGGGAGAAAGGTACACTCTTACATTGCTGGTGGGGTTGCAAATTAGTGCAGCCACTCTGGAAAGAAGTGTGGAGATTCCTTAGAAAACTCGGAATGGACCCTGCATTTGAACCAGCTATCCCACTCCTTGGCCTATACCCAAAGGACTTAAAATCAGCATACTACAGAGATACAGCCACATCAATGTTCATAGCTGCTCAATTCACCATAGCCAGATTGTGGAACCAACCTAGATGCCCTTCAATTGATGAGTGGATAAAGAAACTGTGGTATATATATACAATGGAATATTACTCAGCCATAAAGAATGATAAAATTATGGCATTTGCAGGCAAATGGATGAAATTGGAGAATATCATGCTAAGTGAGATAAGCCAATCTCAAAAAGCCAAGGGACGAATGATATCGCTAATAAGTGGAGGATGACACATAATGGGGGCGAGGGAAAGGTTAGTGTTAGGGTTAGAGTTAGGGTTAGGGAGGGGGGCAAGTATGGAGGAAGGAAGGACTGTATAGAGGGTAAAGAGGGGTGGGAGGGGTGGGGGGAAGGGAAAAAATAACAGAATGAATCAAACAACATTACTCTATGTAAATTTATGATTACACAAATGGTATGCCTTTGTGCCATGTACAAACAGAGAAACAACATGTATCCCATTTGTTTACAATAAAAAAAAAAAAGAAAAAAAAAAAGAATATCTGGGGATGTGTCTTAGTGTTTATTTGACCCTGGGTTCAATTTCTGGTTCAAAAAAAATAATTTGTGATGAGTTTAGATAAAATTGTGTATAGAAAATGACAAGGAAAAGGTAAATTTGAAACATAAGTATTACACATTTTAATTCTATACACATAAAAATAAAAAAAATTGATATAATAAATATGCACAAGAGAGTTTCATAAGATCATTAATTTTCTAAAATATTTTAAATTATTATGCATACTTTCCTCGGTTTATTTCTTCTCAGAAATCACAAATAGGAACTCAAACTATTATAAAAAACAAAGAAATACCTTTTCTTTCTAGAAAGACTAAGCCCCTCCTATTACAGCACTTACAATTTATTTGGGGTTTCAGTGGGCTTCAGTAGATGTAAACACATGCAAAAGTTCGTTATTAATCCTCTTTGAATTTTTTTTTTCCTACTGAGGAAATGAGACCATTAATAGAATTAGTCAAGATAATTGTTAGAATGGAGTAAGTAGGTTGCTTTCAACTTAGGGATGTATTTATTATTATTACTATTATTATAGCTACTCCATAGGAAATGCTGCATGTGATCTCAAAACTCAGTATTGTAAACCATGATTACAAATATGTAAATATTTCAAATATAGTGCCTTCTGAAGTCAAGAAAGTATAGAAAACATCATCTTTAGGAATGATAGAATGAACTGGAAAGTTATTTTCTAAAAGAACATAAAAATATCATTTATATTCTTGGCTAAATATATTATATTGTTCTTTGTCTAAGTAGCTTGGCCTAGCTATTTCCCACATTTGCTAATGGCAATATATGGTTTCAAGGCAGTTTTTTGCTCTAAATTTTACTTTTTCATGTTATCTTCATAATCCCCTATACGAAATACTCACACCATAGGCATATTTCTTGCTTGTAAATTTTCTGTTTTCAGAAACTATGCCAATTACTATTAACAAACACTTTGTTCATAAAGCAAACAGAAACAGCTACCCCTTGACTCCCAGAAAATCACCCTTTTGAGTGAATTTCTTTTTATAGACTCTGTGCAGAATAGTATCATGTACAAAACTAACTAGAGTGAAAACTTATTAACCCTCTGAAGTAGGGATCAAGAGCTCTTTGATTAATTTTTTTTTTTACTGGAATCAAATGAGAAAAATAACCAGTTTACATAGATAACTGATCTAAAATTGATCAAAATTGATCCTCACAATCTACACCTAAACAAATTCCATTGAAAAACTTTTCCTCAGGTATTTAAATGTGATGTGTTCTTTGTTGTATGATAAAAAGGGAAAGAAATGTTGATATGATTTTGCCACAAATATTTGGCAAATTTAGAGTCTTTTATAGAATTTTTTATTCATTAACTTAAAATGTATTCTAAATATTTTTATTATAGTTTATAGTTCAGTAAATATATATATTTATTTTATAATTTTGCACTCTTCAATGTAGCTGAATTTTTTGCAGTATATTTTTGACCTGTTCATAGCTGTTTGTGTTTTTTTTACCCAATGGTTCTTTAGTTCTTATGCACATGTCCTCATCATCTTTTTCTCACTTTTTTCCTTTTCTTTTTGATTAAGGTTTTAAGACTCTCAAGTTATTCAGTGCAAGAATTAGCTCATCTATTTACTCTGACACTAAAAATGATCATTTTATACATCAATTATGCCTCAGTTCCTCACTTGTAGCTGTTGAGACCAATCTCCTTCATTTCTTTATTACATGCAGATAATCTCTTTCATTTTCCCTATAAAAGATTTTAGTATATAATTTAGAGTAATTATTGTCTTGAATTAAACAATTATTTTCCAACATAATTTGCCTGAACTTGTTAAACCCACAGCCTTCTTAGAAATCAATCCATCTCCCCACCACCAAAAAAATAAAATAAAATAAAATTAATACAGTTCTAATTTTTTCTATATACATTGAATTAATCTTATGTAACTCAGTAATTGAGAAATTCAAGTATGTAAGGGAAATATTACATTTTTGTGTACATTGTCAACAGTTTCTGGTTTTCTATCCAACAATTTATTTGAAGACATCTCTGATGGTGTTTTTATGCTGTTTTTAGAATTTTATATTAGAATGTGTTCATGTGAATTGAGTACCTTTCAATAGTGATACATGTATGATTTTTACCATGTTACTTTCTGGCATATTACCAAGCACTGCAATGATTTAACAATCATTCTCTTATAGATTCAGTGTCTTGCAAATAAAATAGATTTCTTCAGAAAAGTAACCTATGTGTATCCATTCTTTAATTCCCAGTCAGAGACTTTTCTACTGCATTTTCCATGTAGGTTCAGTTGACAATTATTATCCATGTCCCATGATATTTAGTGCTCTTTTGATGCAGTTCTGTGCTCTTATAACTGTCCAGTTATGTTTCTGATCAATGTAGTTTTGAATTTACAAATCTCCCTGCATTTATTCTGCTTACTATTCATTTCTGCTGATATAGTTAATTGTTCAAATAATATTTTTAACATCTTTTCTCTGATGACTAATATACTGATATGTCACCATAAGTTTCTTCACTTTCAAATTGTTTGAGCAACTTTCCTTGAATAGGTAGAGTATAAAAACAGATTTACCATTAAATACAAGTAAAATGCTTGACTAAAACAAAAAAAAAAGTACATGTTAGGTGAACTACACTGGAAAACTTAGAACATATATAGCAATTTGTAGCTCTGTGAACCTGAGCAATTAAAATTTTTAGCCTCAGTTTCCTCTTATAAAACATAAAGAGAGGAGTAATTATGTAAAGTCTGGGAGAAGAATGAACAAATATATGTAAAGTGCTTAGTTTATCTCACACATTGGAGTCTCTTGGCTTTATATAAATATTGTTTTACTTATAATACTCACAATATTTGTAAAACTATTGAGAAGTTTTGTGAGGGAAGGAGGACATTGAGCATGTGCACAAATGATGTAATGGAAGAGAATACTCACGGGAGGTTAAATTACATAAAAGTAATTTCAATATTATTTAAAAATGAAAACATATTTTGGTTGGAAAAGTAAACATCTGTAACACAGACCTGGGAGCAGTGTATGACAGCATGGTACATATGAATAGAACTAGTAGAAAGTTAATGTATAAGTTTCTCTGACAAAGAGACAGTTTGCATTCAATGGAGAACACAAGTGTTGCAAAGAAAGAGAGTTTAAGTGTCTTCATTTGATTTTGAGACAATAGGGAGATTTTGGACATAATTGTTTTACAGAATGAAAGAAGAGGATTGATGTTGAATCCTTTGAGAAGGCTATTAATTGTTGGTTTGTGTTCTGGATTACTGGAGTAATAACAAAATGGGCATTGTATAAAACATTTATGTTCCATTAACACGACTAGGAGGAATAGAATTCATAGATACAAAGGCATTGTTTTTTTTTTTTTTTTGTTTAAAGCAGTGGAGAAGTACAAGGATGTAGTGCAATTATCTTTCCCACATTCTCTGAAGGCAGACTGAAATAGAAAATTATCTTTGAAAAGGAAGTAGTCAGGAAATGCACATAAAGGAAGGGGATGGGAATAAAAAAAGAAGTTATTTCAAATGTGGGAATAGTTTGAGAAACACAGAAACAATATTAGAAAGACATTCAGTAAATACTTATTGCTTGTTGGGCTTATATTTGTCTGATACATAATATTAAAATGAAAAATTATAAGATCATAAACACTTAAAAATGAGTGATTGACTCATACATGCTATGCTTTATTCTGAAATAACAAATACATAGCCAGATTTTATGGAATCTAACCAATTGAGTGAAGTCAACCTCCCACATTATTAAATACTATGAAAAAAAATACAAAACAGTAATAAAACAGAAAACAGTAAAAATATCTAGGTGGTTTATCAGTTTAAGAATAGCACCAAAATTATGAATCCAAGATGCCCTTGCCTATAAAAAGGATAATATCCTACTTCTACTAACTAAAACATAAAATTACTGATTTCTGAGTTGGAACACATCATCCAAATATGTGGATGAGTTTGATTTTGGTTAATGCATACCCTAGTGTTCAGAAATGTACAGTGTTTTCTCTGCTTTTCTTTTTGCATTCACTACAAAGATTCTGAGATTCAATCTTTTCAATTAGACATCATGCTCAATACTGAAACTTTCAATGGTATCTAAGTGACTACACAAGTTCCAGTCTATGGTAAATTTTTCTGGACCCTTAAAGACCTTACATTAAAGTTGAAGTACATTAGAATGGGTTAAGAGAAAGTCAATTCTGGTGAGAAAATCATCAGCAATATCTACTATGGGAATAACTTGCTACCTCCTGTAGCCAACAGAATTTTTTTACTATAGGAGAAATATTCAGAAATAATTTTGTGCAGAAAAAATATTTATTCTTTTTTTGGTAAGGTAAAGAAGCATATCACTTTGATATTTGAAGCACCTGATTTGTTCATTTGATGTTTTCTTGATAATCAAAACAGTTTAACTCTTCAATCAGGACCATTACTTAATCCTTCCATGTAAGTATTTGTATGTTGCATTTGCATGGGTTAGAAATTACAAATGAGTTACAGTGAATTAAGTTTTGAAAACAGCAGGTTATTTACTTTAGACATGGTCTTAAAATCTGTCATCATAGTTTTATATGTTGGTACAGAATTTTGGAAATAGCTTTATGACCTAATTTATATACCCTGCTTAATTATCAACATTTATTCTGAGGTTTCATTGTGTATGCTATATTATTCTTTAGTCATCCACAAGAAACAGAACATAATAATAAACTAGTAGTTAGATTAATGTAATTGACAACAGTATCATAAAATTACATTTAATTACTTTGATAATTTGGAGAAAAATATATCTCTAAATTGTGAATGTTTGGATGTTTCTGTATCAAGTTTCATTAAATAATATTAAAATATATATAAAAGAAAACTAAGTTCTGTAGAAAACAAGTTTCTGAAAGCATCCAGAAAACCACTCTGGATGCAGAAACTCACATAAGAGATTTTATGAAGCAGAAGAGCAGAGTGTCATGGAGAGGGGGAGGGAAAGAAGGAAGGAGAGGGGGAGAAGGAGAGGGTGCAAATGGTGGGGAAGATATTCTTAAGTAGTGGAAGTTCTCAGGCTAAAAATCTAGAAAGTTAGTGAGTTATCTCAATTATTGTTTACAGTCAGTAACAATCTAGGTTGTAAAATGGTGGGGGGCAGAATCAGGGAAGAAATGGTGGCATCCTTGCCAACCAATCATCCCTTCAGTTTCAACACAAGAAAATAAAATGTCATACATCAATGGAAAACAGAAGTTACCATGCAAAAATCACTGCTGTATGAGGGGGTGGGGGAGAGAGAGAGATTTGGTTTCTTTACACCCAACAATTTTGAAGGTAGTGTAAATTATAATTGTCTTCTCTGGAATGATCTAGGTCTGATTTATAGAGTCCAAGACTGACAAACGGGGGTAGAAATTGTCATAGCTCAACTCAAATCTGGCTTAAGGCTTTGAAGAGATATTATATAGTTATGACCACAGTAAAGTTGTCCACTTTCAATTTATAGAGCACAGTGATGGATGCCACTTTGAGAGCCTTGAAGTGATATGTACTAACTCCAAACAGTGAGAGAGACTTCAACATTTTCAACAGTATCCATCAATTCATTGCCAAGAATGAATATGCTGGTTTTGTGTATGCCTTAATTATTCCATGGCAAAAAATTTGCAATTTCCTAGAATGATTTTGTTACCTTCTTTTATAAAAAGAAACTTATCTCGCTCTATTCGTAACACTGCAGCATAAAATAGAGAAGAGTTTTCTTTTATAAACAGAAACATGAAGCAATGCTAATAGGTCTCAGACATTTTATTTTTCTCTGAGATATGGATGAATTAAATGCTTTATTTGTCATTATGCATTTTCAATTAGCCACAAATGAGGTGATGTGTGTCGAATCACTTCTAGATTGATTCCTCTCTTATGCCATATTCTGCTCTTTCTCTTGGTCCCTATCTAAGTTAACTGATACTGAAATGGTATTTCATACATTTGTGTTCTTGACCTTCTTCCCATAACTTGCTAATTTTTCCCCTTGTGAATGATTACACTAGATTCCATTCAACTTGAATCACTGTGATTGATTTTCTATGGTTTTCTAGCACTCACTTCAATTAATCAATAGCATCAGTGTGGAGCTATCTTCTAATGATTGATGCTTTCTTGGATGATAACATTTTTCCTTGGGTCTGTTCCCTCCAAAAGTCTTACTATTTAGGTAAAATTCACCAAAAACCTGAGTAAATTGGAATCCTGAGAATCTTACATAATTTTATTTTATGATTATTTAAATTCAAGCAACAACCAAGCTATGACTCTTCAACTTTATGTACTCATACTCTATCCTCTCCTTCTCATCAATGTATACACAGCCTTAATTTAAACTATTGTAGTATTCACCTCTAATTACCTTCCTACACCCCAAATGACACACAGTGTAAATTGATCAATAGGAATTCCATGCAAATCTGTTAATTTTTCTCCAAAACCTATAATAGAGTGTGGTCCTTAACCTTGCCCAGTTACTCCCATAATTTCACAACTGGAATGGTCAGTTTAAGCTCCAAAATGGTGGATATGAGGACAATTCCTTATATCAGCAATATGAAATTAAATATAGTTTCCTGAACTCATAATTCTGTTTCATGCCCCAATTAAATTACACCTGCAAATTCCTGTATCTAAAATGTCCCTCTATTCTTTTCTCACTTAAATAATCCATATTCTTCCTTAATACACATTCTTTTGCTTTTACTCGTGAAGGAGAGTGTACATCTACTCTTGTATCTGAAACTATGTGAGAATCTAGTTACATACAAACTCATTTGTAAACTTCTCAAAAGTCTAAATGGACCATATTAATGCATGTAGGCAGAAATTTTAATTTTCAAAATATATTATTTCTGTGGCACATACCTGTAATTCAAATGGCTCAGGAGGCTGAGGCAGAAGGACCAAAGTTTCAAGCTAGCCTCAGCAACTTAGTAAGACCCTAAGTAATGTAGCAAGACACTATCCAAAAATTTAAAAGAGTTCTGGGGATATGGTTCAGTGATTAAGCACCCCTGTTTTCAATCACCAGTATCCCCACAAAAATATGTGTATATATATATGATTTATATTACATTTATAATATAAATATAATTTTAAAACAATTATTTACTAATGAAATTGGTAATTGATATATTAAGAATCTTTTGCATATTCATATCACTTTTTTAAAAAGTAGTGATATTTTAATGTATGAATTCAAAATTAAATATTCCACTGTGTAATAATGAATATAATACAACATACATTTATGTATATTTGTGAAAATAATGGGCCAATTAGTTGCATCTCCTGTTATCCTTGAAAATACAATATATAACAGGATATTTAAAAATCAGGTCCGAGGATTTTAGTCACTTAGTTGATTTATTATTTCACATATTCTGTACATAATTTTTGTTTGGAAGGGAGAAGCTTTTAAAGATGTTAATAACTAAACCAAATAGAATATATTGTACATGCTAAACATGATAGAATCACAATTTAGAATTTACAAAATTCACATAAACAAACCTTAATTTATTTACAACCTTAACTAGCATTGGTGAAGGTAGTTTTACTATTCTGAGAAAGTCAATTTTATATATTTTTGAAGAAGGATTTCTGTAATTAAACAGGCTCAGAAAATGGACTCAACCATGTTAGATTTCTGTGAGCAGTAGTCTTCAGAGTTTTTATATTGCTAACTTGATGAAATATTTCATTTGCCAAAAAGAGTAAGCCTCCTGACATTTGACCATGTCATGCAGCCACATTATTAGACTATTTTACAAAGCTAGTTTCCCCAAAACGCCACCTTGAATATGTCACGTGGATGCTTCCATTGTTATTCAATATTTAGTTAATTATAATAGTCATAATAATGTCATAATAGTCATAATAATGACTGTTATCATTCCATGAGAGTCAACAATGAGAAAACAATGAAACAGTGGTCAAGGGAAGATAAAGAAGGGAAGTCATTTTGAAGGGATCACCAGTCATGAAGATAAGAATTAATCAGCAAGATATCATTATAAAACCATTGGGGATAATTGGGAATTTTTTTTTTTTTTTTTTTTTTGGTAGAGATGAATGTACTGGAAATGAAAGATTTAAGACTCTTTATGGAAAGAGGTGAATTCTAAATTTCAGGGAGAATAGAAAGAAAGAACAAAGAAACATAAAGAGGTTTTCAAGATGGCAGATTAGAGGGTGACTGCATCTCCTGGCGCTCCAGAACTCAGGATTCAAGAAGGGGAGGTATTGAGAGATTCGGAGACACTGGATGAGTCGCTCCCACCAGGTGAAGCTCGGCCCTGGCAGCAGGCCTGGACAGTGGGCAGCTTCCCAGAGCAGGGCAGGGCAGTGACAGGATTTCCACCAGCAGCCCGGCTCCATCAGACAGCAGGCCCAATTCACTGCCAGCTTCTCAGAGCAGACCCGCCCAATGAGAGGCTTTCTGCACACACACAGTCCCCAGTGGCGGGCCCTGGTCCTGTCTACAAGCAACTTCTCGGACCAAGGCAGGACCGTGAGAGGCTTTCCTGAACAGCTCTGCTCCATCCGGCAGCAGGCCCAGCCCACAGCCAGCTTCTAGGAGCAGACCTGCCTAGTGAGAGGTTTTCTGAGCATACCCAGTCCCAAGTCCCACACCCAGTAGCGGGGTCCTGATCGCCAGACAGCTTCTCGGACTAGGGCAGGGGGGCAAGAGTCATTCCCCAGCAGCCCAGCTCCATCCGGCAGCAGGCCCAGCCCTCAGCCACTTTCTCGGAGCAGGTCTGCCCAGTGAGAGGCTTTCCGCGCATAAACAGCCCCAAGTGGTGGCCTGGTCCAGTCCTCACACAGCTTCTTGGACCAGGGCAGGGCGGCGAGAGGCGTTCCCCTGCAGCCCGGCTCCATCAGGCGGCAAGCCCAGCCCTCAGCCAACTTCTCCGAGCACACCCACCTAGTGAGAGGTTTTTCAAGGATACCCAGCGGTGGGTTCCGGTGCTCAGACCACTTCTCGGACCAGGGCAGGGCGGCCAGAGATGTTCCCCAGCAGCCCGGCTCCATCCAGTGGCAGGCTGAGCCCACAGCGAGCTTCTCAGAGCAGTTCCCCTAGTGAGAGGCTTTCCTCCCACACCCACTCCCCAATGGCAGCCCTGGTTCCGTCCTCAGGCAGCTTCTCAGACAAGGGCAGGGGGGGGTCTGATGTTTTCCCAGGCAGCCCGGCTCCATCTGGTGGCAGGGCGGGTCCACAGCAGGCTTCTCGGAGTAGGCCCACCTAGTGAGAGGCTTTCCCAGCACACCCATCCCCCAATTCTGCACCCAGCAGTGGGCCAGGAGCAGCTTTCTTCTGAAGCACTGCATTATCAAGTTCTTCTAAGACTTCAGGCTACTGAAGGTTAAGAGGTGATATGCTGGAAATTTACAGGGACACTATAAGCCAGTAAAGGAAATCTCCAATATCTCAGAGTCCCACTGATATTTGAACAATATGAGAAAACAAAAGAAGAAAATGTACCAAAATAAACTAGATGCTATATCAATAAAACCCAATGACAGCATGGCAGAAGAAATGTCAGAAAGAGAGTTCAGAATGTACATAATTAAAACAATCAGGGAAGCAAACGAGGAGATGAAAGAGCAAATGCAGGCATTGAAGGATGAGATGAAAGAGAAAATGCAGGCATTAAATTATCACACCAATCAACAGTTAAAAGAGGAAATACAGGAAGCAAAAGATTATTTAAATAAAGAGTTAGAGATACTGAAAAAAAAAAAACGAACAGAAATCCTTGAAATGAAGGAAACAATAAAACAAATTAAAAACTCTATAGAAAGCATAACCAATAGAATAGAACACCTGGAAGACAGAACCTCAGGCATTGAAGACAAAATGTTTAATTTTGAAAACAAAGTTGAACAAACAGGGAAGACGGTAAGAAGTCATGAACACAATCTACAAGAATTAAGGGATATCATGAAAAGGCCATATCTGAGAAATATTGGAATAGAGGAGGGCACAGAGAAATAAACCAAAGGAATGAACAATCTATTCAATGAAATAATGTCAGGAAATTTCCCAAATATGAAGAATGAAATGGAAAATCAAGTACAAGAGGCTTATAGAACACCAAATACACAAAATTACAACAGACCCACACCAAGGCACATTATTATGAAAATACCTAAAATACAAAACAAAGGCATAATTTTAAAGGCTGTGAGAGAAAAGAATCATATTACATTCAGGAGGAAACCATAAGATTATCAGCAGATTTTTCAATCCAGACATTAAAAGCTAGAAGGGCCTAGAACAACATATCAAGCCCTGAAAGAAAATGGATGTCAACCAAGAATCTTATACCCAGCAAAATTTACCTTCAGATTTGATGATGAAATAAATTTCTTCCATGATAAACAGAAACTAAAGAATTTACAAAAAGAAAGCCAGGATTACAGAACATTCTCAGCAAAATATTCCATGAGGAAGAGATGAAAAACAATGATGCAAATCAGCAAAGGGAGGAACTGGCCTAAAAGAATAACCAAATAAAGGAGAAACCAAGTCATGTCAAAAAACAAAAATGAGCCAAATGACTTGAAATACAAAACCTATCGCAATAATAATCCTGAATATTAAAGGCCTGAACTCATCAATTAAAACACATAGACTGGCAGATTGGATTAAAAAGAAAAATCCAACAATATGCTGCTTGCAAGAGACTCATCTCATAGAAAGAGATACCCACAGACTAAAGGTGAAAGAATGGGAAAAAAGGTACCATGCACACCGACACAGCAAAAGCGCTGGAGTATCCATCCTCATTTCAGATAATGTGGACTTCAAGCTAAAGTTAATCAGAAGGAATGAAGAAGGACAGTTCATACTGCTTAAGGGAAGCATAAAACAGCAAGACATAACAATCATAAATATCTATGTCCCCAACATTGGTTCATCCATGTATATCAAACAAATCCTTCTCAATTCCAGAAATCAAATAGACCACAACACAATAATACTAGGTGATTTTAAAACACCTCTCTCACCACTGGACAGATCTTACAAACAAAAATTGAATAAAGAGTCCATAGATCTAAATAACACAATCAATAATTTAGACTTAATGGACATATATAGAATATACCATTCAAAAAAGAGCAAATAAACTTTCTTCTCAGAAGCACATGGATCCTTCTCTAAAATAGAACATTTTATGCCATAAAGCTAATGTTAGCAAATATAAGAAGATAGAGATATTACCTTGTATTCTATCAGATCATAATGGAGTGAAATTTGAAATAAATGACAGAATAAAAAACAGAAACTACTCCAACACCTGGAGATTAAAAATATGCTATTATATGATGAATGAATAACAGAAGACGTCAAGAGGTAAATAAACAAATTATTAGAAATAAACGAGAACAAAGACACATCATATCAAAATCTGGAACACTATGAAAACAGTACTTAGAGGAAGATTTATTTCATGAAGTGCATTAAATAAAAGAAGAAAAAAATCAATAAATAAATGACAACACTACAGCTCAAAACCCTAGGAAAAGAAGAACAGATCAACACCAAAAAAGTAGAAGACAGGAAATAGTTAAAATCAGAGCTGAAATCAACAAAATCGAAACAAAAGAAACAATAGAAAAAATTTAAAAAATAAGCAGTTTGTTCTTTGAAAAAATAAACAAAATTGATAAACCCTTAGCCACACTAACAAAGAGAAGAAGAGAGAAGACCCAAATTACTAAAATTCAGAATGAAGCAGGAAATAGCACAACAGACACAATTGAAATACAAAACATAATCAGAAGCTATTTTGAAAATCTATACTCCAGCAAATCAGAAAATCTTGAAGACATCATCAGGTTTCTAGAGACATATGAATTACCTATACTGAACCAGGAGGACATACACAACTTAAATAGATAAATTTCAAGCAATAAAATAGAAGAAGTCATCAAAAGCCTACCAACAAAAACAGTCCAGGACCAGATGTGTTCTCAGCCGAGTTCAACAAAAACTTTAAAGAAGAGCTCATTCCAATACTTCTCGAAGTATTCCATGAAGTAGAAGAAGAGGGAACCCTCCCAAACTCAATCTATGAGGTCAATATCACCCTGATACCTAAACCAGACAGAGACACATCAAGGAAAGAAAATTACAGACCAATATCCTTAATGAATATCAATGCAAAAATTATCAACAAAATTTTAGCAAATCGCATACAAAAATATATTGAAAAGATAGTGCACCACGATGAAGTGGGTTTTATTCCAGGGATGCAAGGTTGGTTCAACAATTGGAAATCAATAAACGTATTTCATCATATCAACAGACTTAAAGTCAGGAATCACATGATTATTTCAATACGTGCAGAAAAAGCATTCGATAAAATACAGCATAACTTTATGCTCAAAACACTAGAAAAAATAGGGATAGTGAGAACATTACTTATAATTGTAAAGGCCATCTATTCTAAACTCATGGCCAATATCATTCTAAATGGTGAAAAACTGAAAGCATTCCCCCTAAAAACTGGAACAAGGCCGGGATGCCCTCTTTCACCACTTCTATTCAACATTGTCCTTGAAACTCTAACCAGAGCAATTAGACAGACCGAAGAAATTAAGGGGATACGAATAGGAAAAGAAGAACTCAAACTTTCCCTTTGCTGATGAGATGATTACATATTTAGAGGAACTGGGAAATTCCACCAGAAAACTTTTAGAACTCATAAGTGAATTCAGTAAACTAGCAGGATGTAAGATTGATGCTCATAAATTCAATGCATTTTTATACATAAGTGATGAATCCTCCCATAGAGAAGTTAGGAAAACTACCTCACAATAGCCTCAAAAAAAAAAAAATACTTGGGACTCAATCTCACAAAAGAGGTGAAAGATCTCTACAATGAGAACTACAGAACACTAAAGAAAGAAATTAAAGAAAACTTTAGAAGATGGAAAAATCTCCCATGTTCTTGGATAGGCAGAATTAATATTGTCAAATGGCCATACTACCAAAAGTGCTGTACAGATTGAATGCAATTCTAATTAAAATCCCAATGATGTACCATACAGAAATAAAACAAGAAATCATTAAATTCATCTGGAAGAATATGAGACCCAGAATAGCTAAAGTAATCCTTTGCAGGAAGAGTGAAGCAGGGGGTATTACAATACCAGATCTTCAACTATACTACAAAGCAATAGTAACAATAACGGCATGGTATTGGTACCAAAATAGACAGGTAAATCAATGGTACAGAATAGAAGACATGGACACAAACCCAAATAAATACAATTTTCTCATACTAGACAAAGGTACCAAAAATATGCAATGGAGAAAAGATAACCTCTTCAACAAATGGTGCTGGGAAAACTGGATATCCATATACAACAGAATGAAACTAAACCTCTTCTCTCACCCTGCACAAAAATCAACTCAAAATGGATCAAGGACCTCGGAATCAGACCAAGACCCTACATCTTATAGAAGAAAAAGTAGGTCCAAATCTTCAACATGTTGGCCCAGGATCAGACTTTCTTAACAGGGCTCCCATAGCACAATAAATAAAAGGAAGAATCAAGAACTGAGATAGATTCTAACTAAAAAGTTTTCTCTCAGCAAAGGAAACTATCAGAAATGTGAAGGCAGGGCCAACAGTGTGGGAGAAAATCTTTGCCACATACTTCTAATGGAGTGCTAATTTCCAGAATATATAAAGAACTCAAAAAACTCTACACCAAGAATATAAATAATCCAATCAACAGTTGGGCTAAGGAAATGAACAGATACTTCACAGAAGAAGATGTACAAGCAATCAACAGATATATGAAAAAATGTTCAACTTCTCTAGTAATAAGAGAAATGCAAATCAAAACTACCCTAAAGTTCCATCTCACCCCAATTAGAATGGTGATTATCAAGAATACAAACAACAATAGGTGTTGGCGAGGATTTGGGGAAAAGGTACACTCATACATTGCTTGTGGATTTGCAAATTAGTACAGCCACTCTGGAAAGCAGTGTGGAGATTCCTCAGAAAGCTTGGTATGGAACCAGCACTTGACCCAGCTATTCTACTCCTCAGTTTATACCCAGAGGGCTTAAAATCAGCATACTACAGAGATACAGCCACGTCAATATTCATAGGTTCTCAATTCACCATATCCACATTATGGAACCAACCTAGATGCCATTTGAATGATGAATGGATAAAGAAACTGTCATATATTTATACAATGGAATATTACTCAGCTACAAAGAATAATAAAATGATGGCATTTGCAGGCAAATGGATGAACTGGAGAATATCAGGCTAAGTGAGATAAGCCAATATCAAAAAATCAAAGGAAGAATGATGTCGCTGATAAGTGGAGGATGACTCATAATGGGGGGGCAAGAATGGAGGAAGGAGGGACTGTATAGAGGGAAAAGAGGTTTGGGAGGGGTGGGAGGGGGTAGGGGGAAAAATAACAGAATATTCAAACATTACCCTATGTAAATGTATGATTACACAAATGGTATGCCTTTACTCCATGTACAAACAGAGAACCAACATGTATCCCATTTGATTACAATAAAAATAAAATATAAAAATTAAAAAAAAGAAAGAAAGAACAAGGACTGCTAAGTGATATTTCATTAGATATTAAGAATAGTCCATAGGATGAATGATTGATGGAGATGAGTCATTTGGACACAAACATAGTGGGAAGATATAGTAAGAGAAATCACAAGTCACCTCTCTACTAGGTTTTTTATTTGAGCTAAATGATGATTCTGAATGTATGCAGTATTTCAAAAGAGATAAACAGGATTAAGAGAATAATAATCTAATGCTATGAAGAACATTGGCCTGTGATATCTCTGTATGAACCCTACTCTAATTTTTGTGAGAAGAACCCAGTATCTGGTGCTTTCTGCTCATGCAGGCCTACAAAATCACTGGGCCTCTTCTCTTTGCTTCCTGGCCTTCCTTTTGTCACTTTCAGTCTGTGTGACCTTAAACTGAATTCATATAAAAATTGCTTCCAAATTACTTTTTCCTACATGAACCTACTATCTGAAGTTTAAATGGAAACCCTCTTAAATATCCATTTGAATTTTTGAAATATATACTGACTAAAACTGGGTTTTCTGATCATTTTGCCTCCAAACCTGCTTCTCTCAAGTCTCTGCTACTGAAGTTCATAGCAACACTTATCTACAAATTGCAGGGGCCAACATTCTTCTTAAGGGAATCTTTTAGTATCTTCTTTTTTTGACATGATATATGTATATATTCATAAGCAAAATATGACTTCAAAACATGTTTAACCACTTCTCATTGTTCTGACCTTGTCACTCAATCTCCCACCTAAATTACTGCAATCAACAGAATTCTTTTATCTTTTGTATCTAAAACCCAGGTATTTCATTTACAGTTGAGTGTTTATAATAGAAATCTACTAAAACCAAACACATATTATTTGATTCCTCTAATAAAAGTAATCTAAATTGTTGTTTATATGACTCAGATTAAAAGCACAACAAAAAGCCCATGATAGTTTACAAATTATTGATCTTGTGTACCACATGAAGGTTCAGCTTCCTTTAGCAACCAAGGACTTCTGTTTTCTGAACACTGGCAACGTTCTATCAGAAAATTGTATACTCATGTTCCCTCTTCCTTAAAGGCTCTTCTGCCTTGTATTTCCATGACTTGCTTGCTTGCTTCCTACAATTATTTATTCCTATAATTATTAGCTTTCCAATAAATATTTCCCTTTCTATTCTATTTACAATCATAATGCTTGTACTTTATCAAATATTTTTCTGTAAGCCCTACCACATAAATTTCAACATATTTGTTTTATATGATTTTTTGGGTTTCTAACTTATGCTTCATGGAGGCATTGAAATATTTTGGTTTTGCTTTACTATTTTATTGCCTGTACACACACCTGACACAAAATTTTAATGATTATGTGTTTGCTTGTTTGTGTGCATGAATAAGTGTTTGAACCATGTAAATTCCTTACTCTCTGTGATCGATCAGATTTGGGTACATTTGACAGCACCTTTGAATAAAACGTTTTGTTTAGTGACCCGAAACCTAGGATCAAGATTTTTCTCAAAAAAGATGAGCTGAATCAAGCTGAAATTCATTGGAGCAATTTGAATGGATAACTACAAGAATGTTGGCAGAATTTTTTGAAAGAAAAAAATAGGAATATTATTATATAAAGGAGGCAAGAACAGGTGACATGGAAAAAGAAAATGGACAGAAGAAAAAGGGCTTGTTTGAAGACAAAATGATATTCTAATGAGGTGGTGGAATAAAACTGATGGACAAGAGTCAGACTCTAAAGATGTTGCCATATCAGTTACAGATTCTGTCCTCAACATTTGACTAAAACTTCTATTTCAGAAAACATCAATCCATTTGTTTCTTACAATTACACAGGATGTGCATTTCAAACTGACTCAGCTGAAAACACCATTTAACTTCAACTTTTATAAAATCACCTTGATATTGCTTTCCAATTTCTCTTTCCAAGCTGTCTCTAAACTCATATTTAATTATTTATTTTTCTTTTGGCAACACTACCTTGATGGTTTACCTTAGATTTTGTAAACATCCAAGGTATTTGGCATTTTGTTCAGGGAACCATATTTTTGTTGTTGAAAGTGATTTGTTCCATCCTTATTAGTCCAAAGCCCCAAGGGATTTGGTATTCACATTCCAAATATTGAACATTGGAATTTTAAGTGTGAGAATCAGCAGGCTGCAAGGACTCTGGCTTCCTAGAAATATCTCAGAACTTTTTACTCTGAGAAACTTCCACATTCTTGGACAAGAGAAAGAGACAAGTCTTTACAGCTTGTAGAGCAGAAAGTCAAATTTCTTTCTCTCATTCCCACAAGTGCATTCTACTCAGGTTATTTTGTCTCAGAGACACATTTCATGTGCTCTCAAGGAGCAGGTAGGGCACTAGGATATCTTTTTTTGAGTCCATCCTTTTGGAAGACCAGGAGAGAGGCTGCTTCTGCTTTCAGTTCTGCCAAAATTAGTGTAGAATAAATCAAATAGCCTAGCTTATAGCAAATAAAGTTAATATTATTGTGCAAATAGGCCTGATTTATGGAGTGTATGGGTCTTTTAATAATGAGGTATACACAACAAGATTGTATGGTGTAACAGAATGTCCTCAATTTATAGAATATTGGAAAAAACAGATGGAACGTTTGTAGCATTTTCTGTGTTCTTACATAACATAGTTTGGTCATTATT
Organism: Sciurus vulgaris; assembly: GCF_902686455.1. NCBI lineage: Eukaryota > Metazoa > Chordata > Mammalia > Rodentia > Sciuridae > Sciurus > Sciurus vulgaris. Next base: position 2,032,894 of record NW_027632957.1, read on the forward strand.
ATTTAATTAATAATTTAAATAATTATTTCCCAATTTAACTAATTCTATAAGCATCCAAGTGAATTTTAAAATTTGGATATAATTTTAGAAATTTTTATGAAATAAAAAAGGTATGTAAGCAATTCTACTGACAACACAAATATATTTGATTTAGAGAAAGTCACAAAGATATATATTCAAATAAGTGACTTTATTGACAATATTCATTTCTGACCTGGCTAGGGTTAGTAACTATACAGCTAATTTTCTAACTGTATTCAAATCTAATAATCTATATTTTATTTCTGTCAATATGAAGTGAGTTACTCATCTTGAAAATATAAACTAAGATAGTGTCTATATCTACTACATGTGATATTCTAAAAATTACCCAAGTTGATCATAAAAAATTTAGAAGCTATTAATGAAAATGGCAACATTTAATAAATGCTTTTGTTAGTATGGACAAACACATTCTAATTAAATTCCCTATTTTCTTTCATTTCAATTTGTCACTTACTCCAACAATGATGTACTTTTATAACTATTGTAGGCGTGGTCACTTTAATTCTACTAGGATTTCTGCTGCTTCTGAGTTTTTAAAATTAATTTTACATTGGATAAATTTACATATTAGGTAGATAGTGTTAATGATAGGGAAAATAGAGAGCTGTAGTAGACTTTAAATATAAAAGATAAATCCTTTAATTATAAACATAAAAACTTGATTTTGTACTGTGTATGATAACTTGACAAGAGTGATTTAAGCAATAACCTGCACAATTTGACTAAATTTAGTATTAAAAGTTTTGTTGCAATTAAAGAAATTGAAGGTGAATGAAAGGTTATGATGGTTTTACCATAGAGAAAAACAAAGCAAAACACAGAATAATTTCATATAATTATATATAGTTTGAATTAATGAAGTTGTTTGATAAATTCCAGTCTAAAAATGTGAATCAACACATATATTTAAAATGAGTGATTTACTGGACTAATAAAATCAGCCCTTAATTATTATGCACAGGAAGTCCTTTAAATTTGGTCAATCTGATGAGCACAACAAATGTTTGGTAACACATAAAAATTCATTTGGAGAAAATATAATAAGATTTCATTGAATCATAATCATAGTTTATGTTATCAGTAAGATATAACATCTTGCCACTTTTATTTCCATACTTTTGTGAATAAGATTCTTAATTTTTTGTTTTTATTATTTATTAAATATTATTTTTTCATGAGAAATAAAGTAATAAAGTAAGATAACTACTATATATAAATGTATATAACTGATTTTCCTGATGATTCCTTAAAATTATCCTTTAGCACATTTATGTCAACCAGAAAAACAAAGTTTAATGTAACTATGATATAACACCCTGAAATGTACCAAAGTGAAACTAAGTAAAATCTAGTATGAGGTGATTAGTTTCCCAAAATGAGGAGACTGTGCAATTTATAATCCATACCAAGTAGATTAGAGTGTAGATGTTTAATTATACCAGTTTTACAAAAATACACTGATACTGTCTGCTATAAACCAGGATACCACAGATGATGATGATCACCATACAAACGAATGTAAAAAATGCATACTTGTATTTTATTATACAATATATATGTTATGTATGTACAGATATACACTGGTATTTTATATTATTTATGTAGTATATATAAGTGTATATAAAATTCATGAAAATGTGCTCATGTGCACATTTATATGTTTATCTGTTTAATGAATGCTTTTTAAACTGTTAGGTAAATACTAAATGGAAGAAAAAAGCACTGGTCCAATTCAAATAATAAGAATTGCTTTTAAATAGTTGCTTTTGTACAGTTCTCTTTAGAAATGACCGAGTTGAGCAGTGTCTTCAACTTGCCCTTTCACAAAAGCAAATACCTTTTTTCTTTCCTTTTTAAGTTTCTCGGCAAATTTCATTGGTAGAAAGAACTCCCTCCATAGACACCTAGTGCAGTTGTGGCAGACTAGCTCTAAAGTTGGTAAGGAAGTGGAGTCAAGACCCCAGGCTGAGGGAGTTGGGTGGAAGCAGGTCTGTGGTGAGCAGCCTGCAAACTCAATAATCGTGGGAACAGCAATACATTGTATAGGCTTCTAGCCCAATCACAATGTGCCATGGGAGATCAGACCACCAGGTTTCCATATGAGTTCCCTTGGTAACACTCAGTCAAATTGGGGCAGTTTTATACTTTTCTAGGTAGGAAAAGTGGAATGCTCCTCCCTACAACTTTTCCTTACACACTTAGGACATCCACTGCTGCCAGCCAACAACTAGGATTTCTCCCAACATTTCCCCCATTTTTATTAATTTGGACATGGGATTCCTTCAGGAGGACATGATTGACCTGAACCCTTGTGATTCTTTTGTTGAAAGTGGACCACAAACATTTTATAAATGCAAGTATTAGAAGAAAGTGTATGTAGGGTAATTCTAACATTATAGTAGGATTTATATTAAGCAGGATCTATTTAAAGGTAATAACATAAGACTTCTCCCGGGAGGAAGAAGGGGGCCATGGCTGATGTTCTAAAGTCCCAAGAAGCGAGCACACACTACATCCTTTATAGGTTAAGTTCTCTTTTATTCTCCAGTACTTTCCCCCTTGTCTCCCCTTCCTGTCAAGGTGACTAGGCCTGATTGTGCAGGAAGATGCATAAATAGAGAAGAAATTGGGCAGGGGAAGGGAAAAGTGATTCAGTCAGGTAAGTCTGGTAATCAATGGGCTCTGCAGATTATTGACATTCCATTCTTCCAGGGGCAGTCTCCAACTTCCAGAGGCAGATGGCTTTCATGGACTCCATTTCCTCCATTTGACTTGATCCCCTATTTCTACACTAACTGCCTGTCCACAATTCTGGCTTCATTTCCCCCTTTCACTTTAGAAACTCTTTACTGCTGTAAGGAAAGAGAGTGATGACTGCTCTGGCTCCTTTAAGCTGGAAGGGAACAACGTGGGGCAAGCAGTTTGGAGTTCCCTTTTAGAAACTGGGTCAATGGAGGGGTCCATGGTAGAAGTCTTGATGGGGAAGAGCAGGTTGCAAAGTCATCTGGCGGTGGGTGCTTCTATGAGAGAGAAACAAACGATGTGAGTATTGAAATGAGATTAATACTAAATAAATGTTGCAGCATCTGGAACATGAAATGAAGATGACAGAAGTCAATAATCCCTCACTTGGAGGTGGAAAAACTGAGAAATTGCTTCCATAACAAGGCCTAACAAAGGCTGGAGAGAGCAAGGTCTTTATGGGCCTTGTTATCATTGTTAACATTGTCCAAGTTATAAATGTAAACACCACATTTAACTCGTAATGTCATTGATGTACCCAGAAAATATAACTAAACTAATTTGTGTCATCTGATTTTGTAAAATATCCTTTTATTGGTATAGCCTGTGTTTAATAGAGATCTCTATTTCAGTTACTTATGGCTAGATAATCATACTAGCAAACATAAATTAAGCCTACCTGTATAGCTTAGGAAGGTCTGCAGGCCTTAAACTGACTTAAAATTTCTGACTGGCCATTTCTCTTGATAGTTATCAGTCACATTTACCTAAGAATCACTCTTTTGTAACTTCCAAACTTTACTTATTCTAGTGGGCTAACACAAGTGTATTTTATAAGTTACATTTAACTATTGATCTTTTAAATGTCCAAGAATGTTTTAACTGTTATTCTAGATGTTTATGATAAAGCTGATAAAATTGACTTGTTCCTGACTTGTCATGAGTCAGCTGAGCTCCCATAGGGCTCACTCGTGGGGTACTTGAGAGCAGTTTCTTAGGTCCTTTATTGCCATTTGCTAGATAGGGTCTCCTTGATGAGATGGATTCCCTTGGAAGCATCAGGGATGTATCCATTTTCCAATGACCCTTCTCTGCAGCAAGTGCACTGATTCGCTTTCCATCCTCCAGTGATCTCACCAATTTCCTTGATTGGGGAGGTCATGTGATGCAGATTTGCAAAGCCCCACAGAGAAGACCTCTTATTCCCTGGATTCAGGCTGACTTTGAGGGCAAGAGCCGAATACTGGTTTTTCTTGGCCTCTGTATTTAATGTCAATCTCTAAATTTGATCTTAAATATCAAGGAAGCCAGTCTCACCAGTCATAAAGTAAGAGTAGTGGGCTTTAACATGAGTGTCTATAAGTTTACAGTTATTTACCTTTTTTTTAAACTGGAGTCTGTATTAGTACTGGAATTTACCATTACATACTATCTGTTCTGAAGGTGATGGCTTATTATCACAAGTTACCTAGGTTGTGTGTTCTTGAAGCAGTACCTCTGCAAATATTAACTGGTAACAGTTTTACAAAATGAAATTAGCAACAGTAAAAATACATTCAGCTTATATAATAGCTATCTTGAATTTTGGCTGAGCATTTTGGCTCTACGATATAACCCCTTTTGAGATAACAGTAATTCCACAACAAGAACAAATCCTCTGACTATAACTTTAATTTTTTAATATTTTTTTTTTATTTTTACAGACACACTTTGATTCATTGTACACAAATTGGGTACAACTTTTCATTTCTATGCTTGCACACAATGTATAGTCACACCATTCATGTAATCATACATATATATAGGGTAATACTGTTTCATTCTACTGTTTTTCAATCCCACCTCCCCCCAACCCAGTTTCCTCTACACCCTCCAAAGTATCTTCAGTCTTCTCTTCCCTCTGCTACCCCCATTGTTATATATTGTCATGCATTTATCAGAGAAAACATTCCTGCACTACGGGGGTCTCGATAAGGAAGTATGGTCTTAAACCAACATGATGGAGATTCGGGCCTACATTTTCTCCTATTTGGTGAAGGGTCTCAGGTCTAATTCCTATATCCTTGATCCACTTTGAATTGAGTTTTTTACACTGTGAGAGATAGGGGTTTAGTTTTATTTTACTGCATATGGATTTCCAGTTTTCACAGCACCACTTGTTAAAGAGACTATCTTTTCTCCATTGTAAGTTTTTGGCACCCTTGTCTAGTATGAGGTTACTGTACTTATGTGGGTATGTCTCTGTGTCTTATAACCTGTACCATTGGTCTACCTGTCTATTTTGGTGCCAATACCATGCCATTTTGGTTACTATTGCCCTATAGTAGAGTTTAAGATCTGATATAGTAATACCTCCAGCATCACTCTTCTTGCCCAGGCTTACTTTGGTTATTCTGGGTCTTTTGCTCTTCCAGAAAAATTTTATGATTGCTTTTTCTGTTTCCATGAGAAATGTTATAGGAATTTTAATTGGAATTGCATTAAATCTGTTAAGTGCCTTTGGAAGTATGGCCATTTTGACAATATTAATTCTGCCTATCCAAGAATATGGTGATCTTTCCATCTTCTAAGGTCTTCCTCAATTTCTTTCTTCAATGTTTTGTAGTTTTCATTGTAGAGGTTTTTTACCTCTTTGGTTAGATTGATTCCCAAGTATTTTATTTTTTTGAGGCTATTGCAAATGAAGTTGTTTTCCTCATTTTACTTTGAGATGTTTCATCTGTTGTGTATATAAATGCTTTAGATTTATGCATGTTGATTTTATTTTGCTTATATTTTGCTGAATTTATCCATGAGGTCTAGAAATTTTCTGGAGAACTTTTCTGGATCCTCTAAATATAGAATCATGCCATCAGCAAATAGTGACAGCTTAAGTTCCTCATTTCCTGTTCATATCCCTTTAATTACTTTAGTCTGTCTAATTGCTCTGATTAGTATTTCAAGGACAATATTGAATAGAAATTTTGAAAGAAGACATCCCTGTCTTGTTCCAGTTTTTAAAGGGAATGATTTCAGTTTTTCTCCATTAAGAATGATGTTGGCCATGGGCTTAGCATAAATAGCCTTTACAATGTTCAGGTATGTTCCTACTATCCCTATTTTTTCTAGTGTTTTAAGCATGAAGGGATGTTGTATTTTGTCAAACGCTTTTTCTGCATCAAAGGAAATAACCATATGATTCTTATCCTTAAGTCTATTGACATGATGGATTACGTTTATTGATATACAGATGTTAAACCATCCATGCATTCCAGGGATTAACCCCACTTGTTCATGTGCATGGTTTTCTTAATATATTTTTGGATACGGTTTGCCAGTATTTTGTTAAGGATCTTTGCATCTATATTCATCAAGGATATTGGTCTAAAATTTTCTTTCCTTGATGTATCTTTGCCTGGTTTGGGTATGAGGGTGACATTAACATCATAGAATGAGTTTGGTAGGGTACCCTCCTTTTCTATTTCCTGGAATACTTTGAGAAGTATTGGAATGAGTTCTTCTTTGAAGGTCTGATAGAACTTGGCTGAGAATCCGTCTGGACTTGGGCTTTTCTTGCATGGTAGTTTTTTAGTGGCTTCTTCTATTTCATTGCTTGATATTGATCTGTTGTAATTGTGTATGTCCTCATGGTTTAGTTTGGTAGGAGCATATGTTTCTAGAAATTCATCAATGTCTTTGGTAGTTTCTATTTGGAATACAGATTTTCAAAGTAGCTTCTCATTGTGTTATGTATCCCAGGGGTGTCTCTCTTGATATTTTCTTTTACATCACAAATTTACTAATTTGAGTTTTCTCTCTTCCTCTCTTTATAAGTGTGGCTAAGAGTTTGTCCATTTTGTTTACTTTTTCACAGAACCAACTTTTTGTTTTGTCATTTTTTTGAATTGTTTCTTTTGTTTAAATTTCATTGATTTCAGCTCTGATTTTAATCATTTCCAGTCTTATACTACTTTTGATGTTATTCTGTTCTTTTTCTAGGGCTTTGAGCTGTGATGTTAGATCATTTAGTTTTTGACTATTCATTCTTTTCTTGAATGTGCTCCATGCAATGAATTTTCCTTAGTACCACTTTCATGGTGTCCCAGAGATTTTGATATGTTGTAACATTTTTCTCATTGACCTCTGAGAATTTTTTATCTCCTTACTGATGTTTTCTGTAATCCATGTTTCATTCAATAGCATATTATTTAGTCTCCAGATGTTGGAGTAATTTCTGTTTTTTATTTGGTCATTGATTTCTAATTTCATTGAATTATGATCTGATAGAACACAAGGAAGTAACTCTTTTTTTTTTTTTTTTGCTTTTACTAAGGGCTGCTTTGTGGCATAACGTATGGTCTATTTTAGAGAAGATTTCGTGTGCTGCTGAGAAGAAAGTGAATTCGCTCATTGATGGATAGAATATTCTATATATGTCTATTAATTCTAGGTTATTGATTGTTTTATTGAGTTCTATGGTTTCTTTTTTATTTTTTGTTCGGAAGATCTATCCAGTGGTGACAGCAGTGTGTTAAAGTTGCTCAGAATTATTGTGTTGTGGTCTATTTGATTCCTAAAATTGAGAAGGATTTGTTCAATTTACAGAGATACACCATTATTTGATGCATAAATATTTACCATCATTATGTCTTCCTGATTTATGGTTCCCTTAAGCATTACAGAATGTCCTTCTTTATCCCTTCTGACTAACTTTGGTTTGAAGTCCACTTTAACTGATATAAGGATGGAAACCCCTGCTTTTTTACTGAGTCCTTGTGTGTGTTGAGTTTTTTCGCATCATTTCACCTTTAGTCTGTAGATGTCTTTTTCTATGACATGAGTCTCTTATAGGCAGCATATTGTTGGGTCTTTCTTTTTAATCCAGTATGCCAGTATATGTCTTTTGATTGCATAGTTTAGGCCATTAACATTCAGGGTTATTATTGAGATAAGATTTGTATTCCCAGTCATTTGGGCTTATTTTGGGTTTTTAACTTGGCTTAGTTTCTCCTTTGAGTGGATTTGTCTCTAAGGTAGTTCCTCCCTTTGCTGACCTGCATTGTTGTTTTTCATTTCCTCCTTATGGAATATTTTGTTGAGAACACTCTTTAGTGCAGGCTTTCTATGTGTAAATTCTTTTAACTTTTGCTTGTAATGGAAGGATTTTATTTCATCTTCAAATCTGAAGATTAGTTTTGTTTGTTATTGGATTCTTGGTTTGTGCCCATATTCTTTCAGAGCTTGAAATATGTTGTTCCAGGTCCTTATTGCTTTTAGAATCTGGGTTTTGAAAACTGCTTCTCTCCATATTGGTTTCCCCCTATATGTAATCTGATGCTCTTCTCTTGTGGCCTGCAAAATCCTATCTTTATTTTGAATGCTAAGCATTTTCATTATAATGTGCCTTGGTGTGGATCTGTTGTGATTTTGTGCATTTGGTGTTCTGTAAGCCTTTTTTTTTTTCAGTGCTGGGAATTGAACCCAGGACCTTGTGCTTGTGAGGCAGGCACTCTACCAACTGAGCCACATCCCCAGCCCTGTAAGCCTCTTGTATTTGATTTTCCATTTCATTCTTCAGCTTTGGGAAATTTTCTGATATTATTTCATTGAATAGGTTGTTGATTCCTTTGGTTTGTATCTCTGTGCCTTCCTCAATCCCAATAATTCTTAAATTTGGGCTTTTCATGATGTTCCATAAATCTTGGAGATTCTGTTCATTATTTCTTACCATCTTCTCTGTTTGGGCAACTTTATTTTCAAGATTAAATATTTTGTCTTTATTGTCTGAGGTTCTGTCTTCCAAGTGGTCTCTCCTTTGGTGATGCTTTCCATTGAGTTTTTTATTTGGTTTATTGTTTCCTTCATTTCAAGGATTTACATTTTTTTTTTTTTTTTGAGAATCTCGGTCTCTTTGTTGAAATGATCTTTGCTTTCTGCAGTTGCTCTTTCAACTGCTTGTTGTTATTATTCTTTGCCTGCATTTGCTCTCTTATCTCATCCTTTGCTTCATAATCATCTTAATCATATATATTTGAAGTCCTTTTCTGACATTTCTTCTACCATACTGTCATTGGATTCTATTAATATAGGATCTAGATTTGTTTGGATCACTTTCATCCCCCATTTTCTCATGTTGTTCATGTACCTTCCCCTCTAGCAGTGCAGATCTTTGGTATTGCAGTTTCCTCCCTGTAGGCTTATAGTGGCCCTGTAGGTTTCCAAAACCTTTTCTTTAAGGGGAAATCAATATTAGCAGTGCCCAATTCAGACAATATGCAATCCTAGACAAGATAGCCTCTATAAGGACACTAATAATATTGTCATAATATACAGAATGAGTTCAATTATTATCTTCAATAAAACAAACAGATTTGTAATAAGTTTTGCACTTTCTAATGGAGGACAAAGAGGATGCTGAAGGATGTAGGATGTAGCTGCTAATGGGATAAGAAAAGAATATACAGAAGTTCTAGGTAATAGAAAGGGTGAGAGTATAATCAAAAGAATTAGCATGCAAAAAGTAGAAAGAGACTCTGAGGGAACAGGTATACAAAAGGAAAAGAGAACAAGAAAAGCAAAGAAATAAAAACTTAAAATTGTTCATTTAGGAGAAAAAATAAAATCTACACTATAACAGTCATATAGTATTCCAACCTCGCAGTCTTCAGTAGCCTGATGCATGAGAGGTACCAGACAATGAGCTTCAAGTCTCCAGCAGGCATCTTAGGATGGGATTTGTCCCCACCTAAATATGGGAGCTATGGCTTCCAGGATTATCAAAGTTGGACACTCTGGCATTCAAATGTGTTGGCAAATGGGGAGCTGCATCTCAGGGTATGAATGTGGTTGGCTGGAGGTCCTGGAGGTAGGGTATGGTTGGTCAGGCAGGGGTCCTAGAGGTTAGGTGTGTTTGGTGTGGTTGCAGGATCCTGGAGGTGGGTGCAATCAGTTGATCTGGGGTCCCGGTGATAGGGCGCAATCACTTGGTCTGAGGGTCCTATTGGCAGGGAGAAGTCAATTGATATGAGGGCCATGGAGGCAGGGAGTGATCAGTTGGACTGAGGGGTCCTGATGGCAGGGCTCAGTCAGTCCTGCCAGGGGTCCTACAGGGCCTGGCTGTTGTCTCAAAATGGCAGCAGCCCAGGTCTATCTTCTTGGGAAGACTTAAGATAGAATGAAGCAAAGTAAATCATTGACTCAAACCTGATTGAATGTGTAGCTAATCTCTACAGCCAGATCTCCTCCAGAATTCCCAAAAATTATAAAGACTTTTTCCAGCCAATGCCTCTGGGTTTTTTATAGTCTCAACTATGGAAGTACTGTCCTTTGAACTTTTCAATTCCTGCAAGAGAACAGAAAATAATTTTTGGATAATAGTTTATATGTTGGATATCATTTGTAAAATCATTCTTCTGTAGAATTTAAAGTTGAAGCACATATTCTCCATATGATCTCCCTTTTTTCACCTATTCTTGTCATTCTGAATACTTTTGATGTTTTTTTTTTTGCATAGCCCCAGAATAGTAACTTGTGATTCCTTTATCATAAGTAGTTTGAATTTTGTATTTGCAGACTCACAAATCCAAACTGCCTCAGAAAGCTGCCATTCTTTTTTGTCTTTTCATTCCCTTAGATGCATACTCCCATTTCAATTAGAGTATATATGTTTCTATATACTCTAGGATATACATAAAGTGCATTTTTTAAAAAAAGAAATTTCAGGGCCCAAACTGAAATTAAATCATTCAAGCTTTCATTTAACCCTTAGAAATTCAATATTTATTTGTTTCCTATCACTGAAAAATTCCACATCTGAACCAATGCTGGGTAAGAGTTCCACAGTCTTCCTTTTTGATCCTTAAGAAGACCAAAGTCATTGTGAAACTAAATACAATCATGTTCTACTTGTCATAAATTTATTCATTCTCAAAAGTTTGATGTAAGTTGGTTTCATTATTGTGAAAACATCACAGAAGTACTTACATAAGCATAGATTGTTTAGACCAGTCACTCAGTGTGGCCTCCTGATGCAATCAAAACCCACAGTAAACATGAGACATGTGAGGCTAGTTGGTGTAACATGGCAGTCTTCTTTACAGTAAAAGTTTCTATAAGTAGAAGCAGTATACTCTACACTAAATGCAGTACAATAAATACATAAACCAGTAACATGGTTGTTTATTATTATTATGTATCACATACATAATTGTTTGAGCTATAATTTTATAGAACTGACAGTGCAGATGGGTTTGTACATCAACATCACCATGATATTATACGGCTATGATACTACTTACCCAATAGGAATTTTTCAGTCTGCATTATAATCTTATGGGATCACCATTCTATATGTAATCCAGCCTTGACTGAAATGGCATTATGTGGTGGCATGATTGTTCACAGACCTCTAAACTCTAAAATTACCATTGCGCAAATGGCAATAATACAAATTATCCCATTTTCAAGCGAATATGAACAATTAGGGTAAGACATATTTCACCCCAAAGTAAAAATCACTCAGATCACAACCTTCTATTCCTCAGTGTCAAAGGTATGGTTTAAGGGTCACTCTCCTTTCTGGTAAGTCACTCACCTGGAAAGCTTTCCAGGGGTGAGCATAAGTGTGATGGCCAGTGCAAACCATTACTCCATCAAAGATATTAACCTTCTTTTTCCCTTCACACTCAGTGACTAACTCCCATTGGCCTGAAGTAGAGAAATCAGGCCCCTTCTTCACACTGTACACAGTGGTCTTAAAGAAAAGTTACATACACAGGGGACAGTAAGCATAGCCAATACAGTGTATATCTTCCCAGACATGACTTATCTTGCAAAATGTTACACAAAAGGTTGATACCACAGGTACCATCACATCATTAGGATCCTTCCAAGATTATTTGATTTTCATAGTCCAAAAAGAACAGTTTAATTTGAGGTTGTGGTCCAAATGAGAAGACTTCCATAAGGCACATAAAGTAAAATTGAGTTGACAGACTAATGTATTCTCTTGTGCCTCTACAAAAGTAGGATTTGTGAGGATTTTTAGTCTCTGCCTTAAGGCATTGTAGCACCTGAATAACTCCTGAATTTATCCTGTACTTCTTTGACACTCTGTGCAATAACACCTATTCCTCCACTAACCCCAGACATCCTCAAACTCTCTGATGTCTTCTGACATCCAAATCCTGTTCTATTTGACTAACCTCAAACATGTGAATATGAGGCTCCCTTTCATGTTAGAGCAAGAAAATATTTCAGTGGATCTTATTTTTTTAAAGGAATCTCTCTTTGCTTTTTACATATGCCCACTTTACATGTAATTATAGAGAAAGAGTCTGTGAGTGATATAATTTTTAGTTTTTCAAAAAAAATCAAAAAATATGAGTTACTCTGCCAGCCTAAGGAAACATCAAGAATATATTCCAATGAGCTTCTAGGGCCTTGGCTATAATGTCTTGGTTGAACAATAGAGACACTAAGCCTTAACCATCCTGTATTATTTATAGTTCCTGTTATGTGTTTTAACACAAGCTGGTGCTTCTACTTGGAACATCCTTTTATTCCTTTTTCATTTGGTAGACTCCTATCTACTCAAGACTCAGCTTGGACACTATATTCTCTAAAACTACTTCCTGCAACTTGATTCCTCTTCCCTGATGGTTTAAACATCCCTCTTCTGAGCTACAATGTATAGATCTCTATACCACTTATCACTTGGTTTATTTCTTATATGTATAATAATAATTTTCTTCATTTTTTCAGTGTCTTTAAACACAGTTACTTAGTTAAGTTACTTATGTTTTTTTTCTCTTTGTCACATCACTGCTTAGTAGAGTAATAAAATTGTTCAAGAATTGTCGTTTAAACAGGTCAGAGATGTATCACTGGGCTGTAAATGACTGGCTTTCGAAATTGTCACCAGATATTACCATTTTATTATTGTTGCTAAACAGAAAAAGGTGCAAGGTTTGGGCTTTAAGCCAGGTGATATATCTGCTTATGGTCATGATTATAAATTATGGGAAAATCACAGCAGACTTTAGAGAAGGAAGAAACCAAAGTCATAGAGTACAATCATCTTCTTTTACATAAAAAGAAAATTATAATAAATTCAAGTTGAGAAACTAACTCATCTCATGTCAGAAGTTAATTAGTGGTAAGGACAAGGGGCAGAATTCAGGGTTTTGTTTCCTAATTCAGTGTTCTACTCTCTCCATCAGATTTAATTTCTTTGCTTCCTCAGTAAGTTCCCAGTCACTAAGTTCTTCACCAAGTTGTATTGGTGATCACATGAAATAATATGTTGAAAAGTGACTCAGAAAGTATAAAGGAATAAAGCAATAGTGGAAAAGTTGTGGGACCAGAAAGATTTAAAGTTCCCATACCTATTCATTCCCCTCATTTCCTTTATTATAAGCAGAGTGTGAAATGAAGGCAATGAAAATACTGGTGGCCGGTATCTTTCTGTATCTGTAGCAATAATATATAAGACTTTCCCAGGGTTATTGCCCCGGCCCACAGGACATCAACGGGTTCCTGGAGGGGGGTGCTGGGATTGAGTGAGACAAGAGACACGAGAAATGGAGACAAGACAAAAGCCTGATCAAGTCTCATTTATTAGAGTAATAAACACAGTTAATATAAAGTACAGAAACCAATCAGAGTAAAGCGTGCGAAGGCAAGACTAGTCTCGCGCCAGAACTCCAATAAGGAAGTGTAGTTGTCCAATCATGAAGCACCACGCAATCTAGTCTGATGCACCTGGTATTGTCTGAAAGGTATGTAAACAGGTAATGGCACACCCCACCAGCATCTGGCAGGCGCCATCTTAGCTCAGCATGAGGTGAGGCAGGGGGCGTGACCATGAGTCAAAGCACCTGACCATGAGCCAAGGCGCGTGACCACAATCCAAGGTGCGTGACCTTGAGGCAAATCAGGGTGCATGACCTGCCGGCTCTGGACAGTTCCCCCTTTTTTATTTTATAGAGCTGGAGTGACAATCCCTCCGGAACTGCGTCTGTCTTAGGTTGTCCATGCCAGAGCAGCATCCTTACCCATCATTGGATAATGAGACTCTTGCCCTCATTTCCTGTCTTAGGTTGGTATGCACTCGCACGAATCTTACCCATCATTGCCTGACCAGTTCAGCACACAGGGGTGATGGTCTATTATGATCTAATATTGATCAAATGTTTCACCATCACAATCCATCATCTCCAGCCGATGGTAATGAACCTGAATAGGTTTTGCCTGTATAGCCTCAATTTGAGCTTTGATGAAAGCCATAATCTTGTTGAATATCAAAGGACCTATAGATAGGACTAGCAGCAAGCAAAGGAGGGGACCTAAGAAGGGAAGGAGATAGGGAAGGAGTCCACTGAATCCAGTCCACAGTGGATTATCAGCCAGTGCTCGTCGGCGTTTTTCTAGGTCTTCTTGCAGCTGTTTGATCTTGTCCTTAACAATTCCTGACTTGTTCGCATAGAAGCAGCACTTCTCCTGCAAAGCCAAACAAATGCCTCCCTGTTCGGCAGTTAGAAGGTCTAAATCTCTTCTATTTTGTAGGACCACTGCTGCCAAGGAATCTACCTGATCTTGAAGGTCTTGTATGGTGTTTGAGAGTATCTGTACATCAGAAATCAATTGTCTGGATAATTTATTATATTGAGTAAGAGAGACCCCCAAACCAGCAGTACCTGAGGCCACTGCTGTAGTTATTCCAAGTCCTGCAAGTAGAGGAATGAAAGTGACAGCACGTTTAGGTCGCCCTGTAATGTAGTCAATTGTTGGTATAGGGGCAGGCTCATCTCCTGGAATAATGTCTAAGTCTGGGAGTAAGGCAGCTAAGACACATAGTCCAGTCCAGTTGATAGGCAGTTGAGTAAAAGCCTTATTACCTCCACAAACAAACACAGTGCCATTAGGGGGCACAATGGCTGTGAAAGATTGAATGTCTCAGAACAACCACTAAAGGTTATAGTCCCTACATCTAAATCCCAGGTATTATTATAGCCAGGTGAAAAAAAGCAAGTAGTATTGGAGTACATGAATGGCTGTACTAGAAATGGTGGAGTCAGTAAACAATTTCTACCAGCAAAACTGGACCAAGATGCATCAAGATTGGTCATAGTTTTATAACTTATCACTTTGAGGTCGGTAGCAGAGTTATTTCTATAATCAATTGGGATAGCTAGTGGAACAGGCTATCCTTGCTGAAGGCAAAGCCAACAATCTACAGTCAAGGGAGAGTTGGACTGATTAAGCAAGGTGTGAGTGGCCTCAAGGATATCATGTGTGGCAGGGTCTATCTCAGAAGGTCTGTGGTTGGGTAATGCTAGTGGGTGATATAACAGACTGGGATGCAGTTCCTCGTACATCCATTGAATTTTTTCATGGACTTGCTTGGCTCTATTAGAATCTTGGGGGCCTCCTCCATCAGACACATGTAGGGGTGCCATAGTAGACCAGCAAACTGTTTTCCCCACTAGGTCTGCAGGACATGAGGCAACACTTAATTTTCCAGGGTTATTAGACCAATCCCCTCCAGTTGATCCTGGATGGGACTTTATTAATGTAGTAGTAAAATAGGTTTTGTTCCCTGAAGAACAGGTCTGAGCTGAGGAATAACAAGAGCTATAGAAGGAGGTGTGAAATGTCGTGCACGAACAAGGTGCATATTTGCATTAACTGAGGTAATAATCTGTGGTATTTTGAAACAGTACCACAGTGTATGTGTCGTCCAAAATGTGATGTGACTGCCACAATCTATCTCTATGCATTGTTTCGGGAGATTACTGATGTATGACGGCTTGTAATTTGTCTCATCAGTACGCATTATAAATTCTCCCTCACACTTACATGGTTTGTTTTTGAGCTCCAGTAAATACTCACGAGCCTTAGCAGGGTCCTCAAACCCTGCATGGCTGTAGGAGAGCAGTGAACAGGCAGCCATCATCCAGAAAAGCAATGTTTTATTCATTCCTGTGGAAGGAAAAGAAAAGACTCTCAGGGATGATTTTTATCCTGGAGGAGGTATTTTCATTAACTTGGCGCAAAAGGTGCTCTGGCAGCCATCTGCTTTTTGAGAGAAGATGCAGACTGAACCTCGACCCCAGAATAAGACTGGGTCTGCACCATGCCATGAACCATCCAATGGATCTTTCCATTTTACCATGGCAAAATGCTTTTGAGATTCCGGGTGCCAGAAACGATCAGCAGCAGATTTCCCATGATCATCTATTTTTTTAAAAATTGAGAATGAGTAAAGCATGATTGAGTATATTACAGGGAGAACCCTTGATTGGGTACCATTTTCCCTTTTTTATTTTATCAATAGTAGTTTTAAGAGAGATGTGCTTTCTCAACCATTCCTTGGCCTTGAGGATTATAAGGAATTCCGGCGACATGTTGAATTTGTAATTTTTCACAAAATTTTTGGAGGGTTTTTGCTGTATATCCAGGGCCGTTATCTGTTTTAATTTGTTTAGGTATGCCCAAGACTGAGACCCAATGTAATAGACGGGCAATTACGTGTTTTGTTGCTTCTCCAGCCTGAAGTGTAGCCAATATAAATCCACTAAATGTGTCTATGTAAACATGAATATATTTTAGATTACCAAACTCTAAAAAATGAGTAGCATCCATTTGCCACACAATGTTAGGAACAAGGCCTTTAGGATTAACTCCTAGATGTGGAATCGGTAGATGAGTAGCATACGTGGTACAGCCTTTTACTATTTGCCTTGCTTGTTCCCTAGTGATTTTATAGAGTAACCTAAGAGAGCAGACATTTAAATTATGTAGGTTATGAGTGTCTTGAGCTTGCTTAATATTATCTGAAAAAGCTACTGCAACCATTTTGGTGGCTGTGTCAGCAATTCTGTTGCCCTTAACTAATGGCCCCGGAAGGCCAGAGTGAGGTCTGATGTGTCCAATAAACAAAGGCTCCCTTCTATTATGGATGAGTGTCTGACATTGAAGGAACAGTGATGCTGTTTTAGAAACATGTCTGATCTGAGAGACAGTTTCAAGGAGTGGCACCGAGTGCGCTAAGTAGGCACTGTCTGTGTAGATATTAAGGGGTTGATTGGGAAAGGCAGATAAAACTGCAATAAGAGCCTGTAATTCAACAAGTTGGACAGATGTACATTTTGTCTGGAAAGTAACAGTTCTATCAAGGAAGGTGTAAGCAGCTGTTCCTGTGGATGACCCATCAGTAAAGACAACAAGAGCGTTGTGTAAAGGCTCCCTTCTAATAATACGAGGGAACACAAAAGGATGTAGTTTGCAAAACTGAACCAATTTATTTGGTGGATAATGATTATCTATATCACCTGTGAATGAGGCACAAGCTATAGGCCAGGTGTCAGTATTTTGTAACAGCCAATTGACCTGAGATTGGGTGTAGGGTTGAATAATCTTATATGGCTCTATTCCAAAATATTTTCTAGAATCTTCTCTCCCCATGATAATCAGATCAGCTACTGCATCATAATAAGGCAATAGCACTTTTTTGGGTGAGGAAGGAAGATGAATCCACATAATAGGATTATCTTGCCAGAAAAGACCCGTTGGAGTGATGGAAGTATTAAATATAATGAGCGTTAAGGGATGAGAATAATCAATATTGGTAACAAGTTGACCTGCAATAGCATCCTCCACCTTTTTAAGAGCAGCTAATGCATCAGGAGATATAGTCCTGGATGATTGTGGGTTAGGGTCTCCTTTTAATATCTCAAACAATGGTTTTAACTCCCCTGTGGTTAATTTAAGATATGGTCGAAGCCAATTTATATCACCTAGAAACTTCTGGAAGTCATTAAGTGTATTTAAACAATCTCTCCTGATTGTTGCCTTTTGATTAATAATCCTAGGCCCATTGAGCAGGAAATCTAGGTAAGTATAAGGGTCTTGTAGCTGAACTTTTTCTGGAGCAATTTGTAGTCCTACTGCAGTCAGCTGCTGTTTAAGTTGTGTGAGACATAGTAATACCTGTTCTCCTGATTGTCCTGCTATGAGTATATCATCCATATAATGAATAATATACATTTGTTTTCAAGAATCTCTAATAGGCTGTAAGGCACGAGCAACAAATTTTTGGCATAAGGTTGGACTATTAGCCATTCCTTGTGGCAATACCTTCCACTGATATCTTTTCATAGGTTCTCTAAAATTTATTGATGGTAGACTAAAAGCAAATCTTTTTTGATCATCTACATGTAGAGGGATAGTAAAAATACAGTCTTTGAGGTCAATAATTACCTTAAAATATCCTTGAGGGATGGCTACAGGAGATGGCAGCCCTGGTTTCAGGGCTCCCATGAGCACCATAGTGACATTGACAGCCCTTAAGTCCTGTAGTAATCTCCATTTACCAGATTTTTTCTTAATTACAATTATAGGAGTATTCCAAGGAGAATTAGTCTCTATGATATGTCTGGCTGTTAGCTGTTCCTGCACTAACATTCGAGCAGCTTCAAGTTTTTCAGAAGTTAGCGGCCATTGATCAACCCAAACTGGTTCATCTGATTTCCAAGTTATTGGATCTGCACACAGTTGGGGTGCAGGCATGTCAATGGCCGAAATCAAAAATTTCCCAAGCCTTTTCTGTCAATCTGTCTTAAATTGGGAATGGGATGTAAAATACCATTTTCAGCCTTTCCTAGCCTTTGTCCTGGTGTATATCCCTGAGATAGTATTTGGGCAGCAACCATTTCATTGGGGCTGCACATGATTACTTTCATCTGAGATAATAGGTCTCTTCCCCACAAATTAACAGGCAAATGAGGTATGATATAAGGCTTAATGAGACCTGTATTGTTTTCTTTGTCTCTCCAAGTGAGGTATTTAGAACTCTGCTTTGGTTTGTACTTTGACCAATACCCCTAAGATTAGTCATAGTTTCTGTGGTAGGCCAAGAAGAAGACCAATTCTCTTGTTTAATTATGGTCACATCTTCTCCTGTATCTATTAGACCTGTAAAGGACTTGCCATCTAGCCATAAGGTCAAAGAAGGTTTTTGATCAGTTATGTGTTGTACCCAATATACATTAGAGGATCCAAAACTTTCATTTCCTCTCCTAGGATTTTGACCTGGGTGTTTGGTTGGAACTAATGGTAACAGTATCAGCTGTGCTATTTTTCTCCCTGAGTAACAGTAATAATGTTGTTATCTGTTTTAGCCATGATCTTAATTTCTCCCAAGAAATCTTGATCTACAACTCCTGGGAGTACTTGTAAACCTTCCATGGTAGAACTACTTCTTCCTAAAATTAAGCCAAAATAACCTGAGCAATGGGCCAAAAATTCCAGTATTCAAGGCTTGAGGGCCCATGTCAGGAGTTAATACGACATGGGAGGTGGAACTGAGGTCCAATCCTGCGCTCCCTGGGGTTGCTCTACTGAGGTCTGAAATGGATTGTTTTTGCTGCTGTAGGCTGGAATGAAACTGATTGCCCCATATGCTTGTTTCGGGGCCTGAGGCGGGCCTCTCCTCCCGTTTCCCTGATTGTCTCTTTTGGACTTGCATTCATTAGCCCAATGTTTTCCTCTCTTGCACCTAGGGCAGAGACCAAGTATTTTGGCCTCAAGAGTTTTTTGTAAATCTGATCTGCAGTCTTTGGCAAAGTGTCCGCCCTTGCCACATTTAAAAGACACATCTGTCTTTATTATTAAGAAAATCCCTCTCTGTCTGTCCAATAAAAGCAGCTGCCATTTCTAAACCCTGTTGATAAGAAGGTCCTATATCTGAGCACAGATGAATATATCCTGTTAAATCTGTCTTCTTTCTGTATGGTCTTATAGCAGCTTGGCATGCAGGATTGGCATTTTCATAAGCAAGTTGCTTGACATATTCAAGACCTGCATCAGAACTGACAAAAATATGACCAGCTGTTGTTATAAGTCTGTGAACAAAATCAGCAAAGGGCTCATCAGGGCCTTGTTTGACTCCTGTAAGAGACATGCTGATGTCTCCCTTAACAGGCAATTTTCTCCAGGCCTTAGTGGCTGCCGCCTGTATCTGAGCATATGCTCCAGGGTCATACTGCATCTGATTGTCTGTGGTTTCATAATCACCTACTCCAGTGAGCATATCAAAAGTCCACCCATTTCCTGCTTGTTGATTTCTTTTAGCTGTCTCTTTGCAATTTTCAAAATATTCAGACTTTCAAAGCAAGAAGTCACCTCCAGTCAGGGTGGCTCTAACTAAATATTCCAATCCTGTGGTGTTAACCAATTTTCTGCTATGGAGTCTAAAATAGCAAGGGTGTATGGTGCTGTAGCTCCATACTGAGAAACAACAGTTTTTAATTCTTTTATAATAGTAAAATCAAAGCCAGTGTGGTGCCTCCAGTGTTGTCCCTGGTTATCCCTTGTCTCAGTAACAGGGAAAGCACTTAGTGGAGGGGGTTTTAAATCCCTGTTGATTAAGGGAACTCCTCCTCTTGGACACTGTTGTCCAGATAGAATTTGAAGGCGAATATCCCTTTTAAATCCATCAGGACTGGGCACTGATTCATTGCCTGTCTTTAATTTTTGTAACCTGGTAATCAGAGCTTGGTATTGTTCCTCTAGATTTATTTGTTCCTCCAAATGTTTAATTTTTTCTTTAAGGTCTTCCTTTGGATCTATCACCACCATTGCCATAGGAGCAGAGTGTGTGCGATAGGGAGGTGGATATGAGAAAACGGACTTTCCTTGTTTAAGTGGGCAGTCAGGATTAGGATATTTTGAGGCCTCCTCATTTATGAAGTCCAAATCAACTTCCTCATCATCTATTTTATTCTCATTTGAAGGGTCTTTAAAACGAGTCAATGAAGGATAAATTTTAGGTGGAGCTTCGTTCTGATGTTGAGTTTTCTTTTTAACATCTGTGGTGCCTGCATCTGGAAAAGGACTTGTAACTTCCTCATCTTCACTCTCAAGGGAAATAAGATCTACCTCTCCCTTTTCCTCGGAGGGCTCTCCCTGAAGATCCTGTTTTGATGCTGCTTTCAAAATGTCCTCTGTCTGAGTAACTTCTGCTGCTATATCAGAATTATTTGTTGTATGTTCTAAAAGTTCCTTTATGAGACTCCAGTAAGCAAAAGCTGTAATAGGAACTTTATCTGGGCCAAACTTTCTGTGAAAATCTCCCAAAGCATCTCCCACCCTATTCCAACTTCTTATATTAATGCTTCCTTCTTGTGAGAATCACGGACAGGTGTCCTTAATAAGGTCAAAAAACTTAAAAAGATCATTACTCTTAACCTTTACTCCCCGTGTCTTTAAAGCTTCTTTTAATTGCTTAACAAAAACTTTATGCTTACTTAATTCTTGTCCCATAGTTAAGCGCTACTGTACCTTTAAGAACAGTGCGGCAGGCTCCCTTGGCGAACTTTGTGGAACTGACTTTCACTTTCAGTTTTTTTTTTCTTCGGCCGAACACTTACACGCCTCTTCCCTCGCGAATTCCCCTGTATCCCAAGCCACACCGTTGGGCGCCACTTGTCCCGGCCTGCAGGACATCAACGGGTACCTGGAGGGGGGTGCTGGGATTGAGTGAGACAAGAGACAGGAGAAATGGAGACAAGACAAAAGCCTGATCAAGTCTCGTTTTTTAGAGGAATAAACACAGTTAATATAAAGTACAGAAACCAATCAGAGTAAAGAGTGCGTAGGCAAGACTAGTCTCGGGCCAGAACTCCAATAAGGAAGTGTAGTTGTCCAATCATGAAGCACCACGCAATCTAGTCTGATGCACCTGGCATAGTCTGACAGGTATATAAACAGGTAATGGCACGCCCCGCCAGCATCTGGCAGGCACCATCTTAGCTCAGCATGAGGTGAGGCAGGGGGAGTGACCATGAGCCAAGGTGCATGACCTTGAGGCAAGGCAGGGCGCATGACCTGCCAGCTCCGGACAGGTTATTTTAGAGGGAGAACAAAGAGTGGAGATTTTGTACTTGAGCATATCAAGCTAATATTTATACATAAGCACTGGTAAATGAAGCCACATTATGCATTTACTTCATGAAGAATTTCAAACACAAAGATACCCACAAAACTTCCTACCTTGAACTGGATATACTTTAAAAGGTTGAAGTCTTTGGCATACATCCTGAAATACTCGAGGACCTGGGAATTGTGCGTGAAGTTAAGATAATGATCTGGGATGGTGTAGTCACTGAAGCACATCATCTTCTTTGAAGTATTGATGATCACCAATTTGTAAATACTGACTTTCCCTTCTTCAGAATTTTCCTGTAGTAAATTAGAAGTATTCATGGCAACTTGAGAACTAATTTCATGATTTACATATAGCCAGTGAACAGTTGAAAAATCTCCTAAAAAAAATGACAATTCAAACAAATGACACATACACCACCTCCACACCTCTCCCAGTACTTGTGCCTCTGTATAGTTCCTTCCCCTTGAATCTCAGTATCTTTATGGCTTGCTTTTGACCAAGAGTGTACAGTTGAAATGACACTGAATGACTTTCAATACTAAGTAAAAAGTAGCCTTGAAGCTTCCACCTGGGTGTCTTAGAAGGCTCACTTTGTGGAACCCAGCAGCCATGTAAGAAGTTAGCTTTTGTAGCTGTGACCCAAATACCTGACATTCAGAAATAATTCTTTTGGCTCAAGGATTCAGAGTTTTCAGTTCCACTGCTTTTGGCTTCAGGCAAGGCAGAAAATCATGGTGAAAGGGTATGGCAGAGGAAAGCTTCTCAGCTCATGGTAGCCAGAAAGCAGGAGTTGGGGGAAGAGGCCCAGGACAAGATATAGTCCCCAAGGGTAACCCCCAAACCTGTAATCTGCTTTTTAACCATGTCCCACCTGCCTGCAGTTTCTACCACTGTCTAGTAATCCATTCAACTGTCAATGAATCAATCCATTGATGATGTCAGAACCCTAATGAATAAATCCCTTTCCAAAAGACTCACCTTTGGACAATGCTGCATTGGATACCAAGACTTGAACACCTGGGCTTTTTGGGGATATTCTAAATCTGTACTATAAAAACTCCAACTACATTGAGACCACAATACTGTTAGGAAGCCCAACCAAGGCACATGGAGGAATATACCTATTATAGAGAAATATTCAAATAGCCCCCAGAAATTCTAGCTATTCCACCTAAAATTCTAAACATGTGAACAAAGTAGTCACATCAAATTCAGTCTTAGCACTCAATGGAGGGCAATCACAAGAAATTCCAAGTGAGAACTTCCCAGCTGAATGAATAAGTCTCAAGAATTTTCATATATATTGAGACATTGCCCTCAAGAAAATGTACTACTAAGTCTCTTTCCATTATAAGTTGTTATTTACCCCATTGTTACTATTGTTGGGTAACAGTCATTTAAATGAGTAAAAATGGGTTAGATCAAAACATACTAGGGAGAGTATAAGTTAGTATATTTTCTGAGTAATTTTGCAATGTATATAAAAATTCATGAAATTTACATGGTCTTTTAAAGAAATATTCAGACTTCCAAAGATTATTGTTAAAGGATGTTACTGTCAACAATATTCATAAAATAAAAAGAAAACAAGTTAAATGCTTAAGAAAAAATAACTGAAATTTGAGAGCCACTGTTCTAGATCCTTGCTACCCAAAGTGTGGTCTGTGGACCAGCACAAAGGGGATCACTAGGGGCATTGTTAGAAATGCAGAATTTTAGGCCCCTCCCTAGACTTACTGAATCAGAACTAACATAAAAAAATCCTCAACAGATTCAGATGCACATGAAAACTGAGAAGCACTGGTTCAGATGACATTAATCCCTAATTCAGTGTCTTCCTTCCTACAACAAACTTTTTGCTTCCTCAAAAATTTCCAGTTAATTACTTCAAGGGGTTAAGGTGGTAATCCAATAAAATAATGCGATATGATTTCAGCCTATTATTCTGTCACTGAAACATCACAAACCACAGGTTTTCAAATCTATTACATTTAAATTCTTTTTGGTTATAGAAAATCACCGTAACCAATTTAGACCCTCTCCTTCCTTTGTATTACAGAACTGAATAAATATTAGGAGAGTGGGTATTACAAAACATTAAATATCCACAAAACAGAGTGTTGGATTTGTCCACATTCAGGTTTATTTTCCTCCCAATTCTTATTAAAAATTATTTAGTCTAGGAATCCAAAATTGATCATACTCATTTGTCTGCCCCATAATTATTACATTTTGACTGGCAATAAGACATTCAGGAGTCTCCTTTCAAGTCTTTTCTTATTTATTTTATCTATTTCAAATAAAGTATTCATTTAAGGTGTGGTTGTGACTATATCTCTGCCCTAATTAACATTTTAGCTGTTTACATTTCCTATATTACCTAGCAAAGAAGTTTATTAGGACTCCAGATCAACACAACCAGAATCTCATAAATGGGCTGTCATCATTTTTGGTTAACGTTCTCCCAGTGATTAATTCTTATATATGTAACAAAAGTGGACAACTACACACCTTTAAGTGTTTTTTAATCCATTTATTGTCTTATTCTCTTTTATGCCATTTTTTGAGAAAGGAAGAGTTATGAAATTTATGGTATTTTTAAAAACATATTTCATTAATGGGTGTATATTATTTCATTTTCTGATTAAAGAGTAACAGTAACATTTTATATTTTGTGCCAACATGGCATCTATTTGTATGTCTGTCTATACTTTAAAACTTTACTATGTGAAATAGTTATCTTATCATCAGTATAAATATCACTTAGGGCTTGTCAGAAATGGAGAATTTTGGTATAATCCAAATTAATTTATGAGAATCTCCAGTAATTCATGTGTATATTAAAGTTTGAAAAGCACAATTTAGCATGCTTTAATAATTTTTAGGTATGCAGTTTGACTAAAAAATATCAAGATTATTTTATAGCATTGAGTACTTATTAAATTCTTAGCATTTTGAAAGAAATGTATTAACTTTTCAAGTAATTTCATTCATAAGATAATATCAAAATAAACTGATATATATATATATATCATATCAGAACCTACTTTTACCGTCAATCTTACTTAATGTTAATGAAGTGATCAAGAATTGATTGAAATTAATGTATTGAGAGCTCATATAATTATTATTAGAAAATTTCCAGCTGTACAAGGAGGAGACAATGCCAGTTTGGTAGGTGGAACATGATCAGAAAATAGAAATGGTGGTGTCTGAGAAAACAATTGTTTGGCAGATAGAAAAATGAAAGAGGAAACATGATAGAAAAGTGCAAGTGGTACTACCTGAGAAGAAAATAAAAATATACTGAATCCCAGGAAACTGTCACAAAAAATGAGAAAATAGAAACCCTGAATTCCCAGGGTTCTTATTGGACACCTACCAGTGGAGGTGGAATTTCAAAGTGCTTAGATCAATTCTACATATGAAACCTCTAACAAATAATAAAAAATGTTTTGGGGAATGGAAGGACAACTAGACTCCAAATAATGATCATGGGACTGATAGAGAAGTACATCTCAGGATAAAGTTCTCAAGGTAGCCATCAGCAACATGCAAAATATGTTCAGTCCATTAAAGGATGTTTATAATATCTTAGTCTCCACAGCTATGTAACTAAAAAATGTGAAAAGGAGGGTCTATAGCTCCATAAATATTCTTAGCAGCCACTCAGAACAGCTTCCTTCTGAGAAATCCAATTATTAAACAAATATATTGGGGTAGGAAATATATGCCAGGCATCATTCTTGGTTCTAGAATATAATAATGAACCATATAGGTATGTCTGTGTTAAGAAAAGTCAGAGAAGTCAGAGCATTATGATGAAAGTTTATTTTTTTTATGGAAGTCATTCATAAGGTGTTAAAATTTTGCCCAGAGGATAATAAAAAGAGACCCCCATGCTGTATATTCTGCGGATTTTAATTTCAAATCCACTTAGAATTTAAAAACCACAAAATGATAATCAGGCAGAATAATGGCTACCCTCCCAAAATGATCCCTGCCTCAGTTGATTTCACTGTTGTTCAGTAATTGCCAAACCTGGCTAGGATGCTTAAGGAGACTCAAAATGTGGGGGGTCTCACTGTAGGCATGAATAATAATTGACATGTAACCATATGCAGAGCTGTCACTTTTATAAGTGATTGATGTAATTTTTCTTTCAATTACTCGCTATGATCACTGTACAAGGGGGGTATTACTATTATCCTTCCTAAAGATTAAAAAACAGTGGGCCAAGAGGTTTAATGATTTGCCCAAGGCCATATTTCTTGTAAATGACAGTCTTTGAATCTAAAACAGTGCTCTTAACCTCTACACTAGGGTGTGACTCGTTTCAAGAGTAGAATTTTCTGTTACTAAAAACAAATTAACAGGGTTTTCAGCCCACATCCGATTATGATAAAGGTATAGGGATTTGCTAAGGGGAATCATTTTAGATCTGAATAAGACTATAATCAGAATTAGTTCCCAAAATAGAGTCAAGAAACAACACATTTGTTCAACTAAAAAATGTCATAAGGCCACTTTTAAGTAGCTGGCCAATACTGTGTTAGTTTTTATGATGTGAAATATATCTGTGACACCTCAATTCCATTCACTTGTTTAGAACATGAGTTTAAAAGTAAACCAAGTTAATGATCAATGAAAGAGACTACTACTTTTTGGCACTTAATAAGCATACCATTTAAATAGATGATATTGTCAATGGTTACTAACAAGCTGCAGGGTTGGATGTGCATATTAAAACAACTTAACATTAAAACTGAGTATGTGTAAGGACAAGAAAACTCATTTGCAGGTGCCCTCCACCCTCTTCTGGAAGACAAAGGACTTTGAACTTCTCAAAGCAAGAAGTTTACAGCAAACAAAACTGTCAAATTTTATACCTTATACAAGGATAAGACATGTCAGAAAAATATCTGGAGTTTTAATAGAAAAAGTAATGTTGAAGATTATAGGTTGGTTTTCCTGGAAGGAGTTGTTAGCAGGTAATTCTAGCTCATTTAACTTAAAAACATATCAAAAGCAATCACTCTACATTTTCTAAAAACTCTGTGATTCTGTTTGCTTTCAGAGACCACATCTATGTGTCATGACAATGGGTAAAACACTGCCTGTGGACTTCACAAGCTAAGGAGATTGCCATGGAACCTCAACCATGAAGGATAACTCCTGATCTCTTGAGTCTTTACTGGTGAGATGCAGACAGTTGGGTGATCTCCAGATTTATTTTCAGCTAAAGTATTTTGGTCTTTTACAATACCCTGGAAATTCAAAATTGTGTTTTGTTTCTTATTTTTAAAAAAACGTTGGGACTGGGGTTATGGTTCCTGATAGAGCACTTGCCTAGCATGTGTGAGGCACTGGGTTCATTTCTCAGCACAGTATATAAATAAATGAATAAAATAAAGGTCTATCAACATCTAAAAAATAATTTTTAAAAAGTTGGTCTATTTAGTTCTCAATGTTTTAGGACTACTATTATTGTCCTCACTATGAATTTCTATGCATCATGGGCCTTTTGGAAGCACTCTCAGGTTATTTAAGTGCTCTGAGGTTGAAGATTATATTACATTCCATTTTTGAGCATTATGGGGTATCAAAATGGGAAACATCCTTGGCTAAATGTTACAACTGTACCTCAGGAATACAGATATATGTGCAACATGTAAGTTCATTTTTCAAACCTAAGACCAAGGCTTTGTGCAATTAGGGTATAAGATGGCTTTGGGGATCTTATAAACCCAGAGGAAGGGGAAGGTCACAGAGTGTTCTTAGGATTTCAGCATAGGCTGAATCAGGAGGAACTTTTGGCTTTATGCAATTTTACTGCTGAGATGATCCACTCCTTACATGAAAATCTGTCAGAAGAGTTAAACTCCAGCAGTACTACACTCAAAGACTTCAGGGACTAGCTAGGTAGATTGCATAAATGTATTCCTGCTTGACCAAAAAGAGTGAAATTACTTGTAATCAATTTGAACAAAGTATTAAATTAGAATGAAAAAAAAAGTTGGGCGAAATGGCACAAGCTTGTCATCATAACTACTTAGGAGGCTAATGCAAGAAGATCACAGTTTGAGGCCAGGCTTGGCAACTTAGCCAAACTATCCATGCCCCAAATAACATAAAATAAAAAGGAATGGGGATGTATCTCAGTAGGACAGTGCTTGCCTAACACCCATAAAACCTTGTGTTAAATTCCAGTACTTTAAACAAATGAAATAGGAAAACACGAACTGCTCTGTCAAACAAAGGAGACACAGACAAGTTTCAGTGCAAAGTTATGTACAATCTCTGACCTGTGTTCTGAATAAATTTTTGATACTTTTTAGTATGTCCCTTACCTTTGGTTTTGAAAGGAAGTGACAATTCTCAGAGGTGACTGGGCAAGATTTCTGTAAAGCATTTCCTGCCATACTTAAGTGCACAGTCTCATTGGTATATCTTCTCAGGCACTTGGGCACTTATTATATAAGTCTAATGTCTGAGATATATAATTACATCAAACTCAAGTGTAGTTTTTCCTTGCTTGGGAGAAAGAAAACCCAAATTGCTTTCAACTCAGTGTAGGGCACTGACCTAATCCTAACCTTAGCCCAAAAATCCAAGTTCATGAATGCAAGCAGAGGTCTGAAACATTTTTCCCTATGGTCACATCTTTTACTGAAGCTCGATATCTGACACACTGTATGCTGCCAACTAGTATCCTACTGTAACCCAGTTGATCAAGGACATACTGGACAGCAAATAAAACCTGTACACTAACCAGTGCTTTAATCATGTTGCTTTGGTTGGAGATGATGCTGACTGAGATCTATCAAAGGCATGATTTGGTTACTGTTAATGTTACTGGGTTGCTGTTGTCAAAGGACATTCCCCTTTGTGGAGAAATAAAACAGAATTAATAAAAGCATTATGACTATATAGCCTGAGCAATGAATGAAAAAGGAATTGAGCTAGCCTTCATTCTGGCAGTTAATACTGACTCACTAGAAAATATTGAACAAATTTCCTAAACTTTCTGTGCCTTATTTTGCCATTTGTTAAATGTCCTCTCTTTTCCTCAGGGTTCTCAGGGTTATAACAATCATAGGTCCTATATTTTCAAACTGTTCTAAAGGCCCCTCAGTCAAGTATTTAAGAAAATTTTCTCAGTTTTACCTATGGGCCAGACACTGTTCTAGGTACAAATCAAATACATCCTTAAGGCAAATTTATTATCTTCCTTCCCTCAAACCAAATTTTCTCTCTTATAATCCCTCAGTGGTAGCAAAAACATCCATATCCCAGGGTAAACACCTGTGGGAATCCCCCTGAAATCTGTTTCTCTCACCTTCAAACATGTGCTTATCAATGACCAAGTACCTACAAATGCATCTTCACTATTTTTTTTCTTTCAGCATTAGAGATTGAACCCAGGGCCCCACACATGCTAGGTAATTGTTCTACCATTGAGCTACATAGCTTTTCATTTTACATACCTTTTATTTCATTTTACAGTCATTTTTACTTTGAGACTGTCTCACTAAGTTTCCCAGGGTTACCCAGAACTTGCCATCCTCCTATCTCACCTTCCCAAGTAGCTGAGATTACAGGTGTGCTCCATTGTACCCAGCTCTGTCACCAATTTTTAAATATATTTATTATTCCTTACAAATATTGTCTCAATGGCTTTGCCTTTGTGATCCCTCTGACCTAAACTTTCCTCCTCTGATTTTACAAAACTGGCTTCCAATCATTCAGACCTTAATTTGAATGTCATTTTTCTAGTGACATCCTCTTCAACCCACTCTACTCAGCTCCTCCCCAGTCCTATTCTCAATATCATACCTTCTTAGTACTATTCTACCTGACAGTTTATTTGTACTTTCTTTACTTTTTATATTTCTTCATCACTAGAACCTGAGCTCCACAATTGCAGGGACCTTATCTATCATGTTCACCTCTATTCTAGACACTGGGGATATGATCAACTTTATTATCACTCTCTATTTTATTCATATGGCAAATATCCAACCCTGGTAAGACTCAATTCCCTAACTCTTCCCCAACATACACCATGCTGCCTGGTCTCCCGATCATCAACTTCATGTGGTCCTCACAGCTGCTTGGCAATCGTACCATATTCCTCTTGTGCTTTCACTCTCCACTTTCCTAGACAACTATTTCACATCTTTATGTCCTCAAACCCCCAACACCCCTCCCACACAAGCTCACCAGATGCCATTTTTTCTTATTTCATTGAGACAATAGAGGCACGAGAAATCAGGTGCTGTCACTACAAATCTGTTTTCATACTGTGCCATTTACTGTCTAGACCAAACCCTCTACTTGTGCATTATTAGATCCCACCTCCTCTCACTCAAGATACCCTGGTATCATTAGATTTTATCTCCACTGGATCATTTCCATCAGCATTCAATATGCTCTAACATCACGATCTTAAAACAAAATAAACTGCCCTTGATCTGGTAGTTACTGCTGCCAATTTTTTGCTTCCTTTTACATCAAAACTCTTCAAAAGGGGTGAGATAGGCTCTCTCCACCTTCTTTCCTCTCATTCTCTTTATGTAATCATTCCAGTCAGGCACTGGACTCCTTGCCAAGACCATTGAAAACCATAATGTTGATCAATTTAGTGCTTATTTTCTATTCTATCTTTACTCCATATCTTAACTGCATTTGATGCAGACCATCACTCTTGAAACCCTATTTCATTTGGTCTTAGAAGTAGTATATTCTTAGTTCTCATACTGTTTCACTGGCTGATCTTAGTCTTTTATGCTGCCTTATCCTCTCAATTTCTAAATATGAGTTGACCGAGGATTAGTGCTTTTTATAGTTCCAGTCATGGTCTTGTGGATATTATAACTTAAGCTCCATCCTAAAATTATGAATTCCTTATCTGTGCTTAGTTCTAACACTTTCCCCTAAACCCTAGAATAGTCTATCCAGTTAACTATACAAAACCTGTACTTGGATCTGTATTTCTGTCTCATTATACTCTGTCCAAAATTGAATTGTTTTTTCTCAACATGAATTCCTTTTGTAAAAAGCTTTCAATACATATATTTTACAAATTTTAATGGACATAATAATTGTACATATTTATGGGGTACAGTGAGGTTTCATTATGTGTATAGAATGTGAAATAATCAGATCCAGGTAATTGATTTATCGATCACCTCAAATATTTATCATTATATTGTTAGAAACATTCAATATCCTCTATACTATTTTGAAATATTCAATTAATTATCATCAACCATAAGAACTCCATTGTGCTAGAGAGCATTAGAAGTTATTCCTCCTATCCAGCTGTACCTCTGTCCCCATTAACCATCCGATCTCCATTCTCTTCTTCTTCTTGCTCTTCCTAGACTCTGGTAATCATTATTCTCCTCTCCACTTCCATGATATCAACTTTTTCAGTTTCCACATTTAAGTGAAAATATGCAGTGTTTTTTTTTGTGCATGACATATTTCACTTAATGTCCCATAGGCTCATACATGTTGCTTTAAATGATAGAATTTCACCATTTTTAGCTGAAAAATATTCCATTGTATATATGTGCCACATTTTCTTTATTCATTCATTCACAAAAGGGCACCTAGGTTGATTCCATATCTTGGCTATTATAAATAGTGCTGTACTAACCATGGAAATGATACCTCTTTGACATACTGATTTCATTTCCTTTGGATATACACTCAGTAATGGAGTTTCTGGATCATATGGTAGTTCTATTTTTAGTTTTTGTTAGTTTTTTTTAGGAGCCCCATAGCGTTTTTCATAATGGCTGTACTAATTTAAATTCCCACCAGCAATGTATGAGAGTTCTTCTATGTCTGCATACTTGTCAGCACAAAAAGGAACTCATGATGTTCCCCAAACTCTTCATTCTGTCTTCCTCCTTCCATATGGCAACTCCAATGTACCACATGCTAATGTTAAATCCTTGAAATCAACTTTTATTCTCCTATTTCTCCCCAATTCTCAATTTGTGAATCTTCTAGGCACTACCTGTGTAATATATCTATTCACCACACCACTATTACCATGCTGGCCCCAAATTATCATCTTTTTCCCAGACTATTGCAATTTACTCCTAACTGAAGTCTCTGCTTCTCCCCTTTAGGCTCATTTCATACAGCATTCAGAGTAAAACTTCTAAATGTTTTCTGTGACTTGCACACCTGGAGTCTCTTAGCTAGCCTTTCTCAACTGTATTTTAAATTCCAGAGTCAATATATCAATGCTGTACTTAGCTTATAGCTAGAACCCCATCTCTGAAACGTTTAAGTTAAAAATAATCAGTGTCCTCTTGTTTAAGTGGCAGGTGGTTGATATCATTGCTTTACAAGCTAGATAAATATAGTGCATGAGAATCTGGATGGGAGAAAATAAGTCAAACATAGAACAGGATGCAAAAAACACCCAGTAGCAGTTTCATAGAAGAGAGGATCTTCCAGAGAAGCCACCAAAGGATATAAATCACAAGGTTTTGAGAAAACACCCAAATAGGGGAGTAAAACAGGGACTTAGGCTGCCTTTGCTAAAAGCCCTGTCTCTTCTTTTGGACTTGCTGATGCCCAATGGGCAACTAAAATCAGGATGAAATTTGGCATCTCTGTCTTCATTTAGTGTTTCTCTTTTATTACCTTATTAAAATTTGAGTCAGATTCCTGCTCAACTCTGATCATATGATATTTCTATTTCTAGTTGTTGTTGTTGTTTTGAGGAGCCCTAAAGCATTTTAATAATGGCTATACTAGTTTATATAAGCATAAGCATGTTAATCATTAAAGGAGTATTCATTTAAAGTTGATAATGTGCTTCCTATAAGGCTGAAGACATTAAGATCAGAAAAAAATAAGGTATTTTCCACAAACTGCCTGCTTTTACTGTGTCCTGTTCCATGGCCCTGGAGTAGTGCCTAGAAGTCTTCAGTCATTACCCTAAATTTCCCACAGTAGGTCTTGCAGCCAGATCAACCATGAAGAGGTTGCCCTCCCTCAACAGGAGCAGTATAGTCCCATGGGCACTGAATTGTCCCCCATTCCAGGGTCATAGATCTAATAGATATATAATCTATGAAGCAGGAGGAAATTGCCCCTGGAACTGCTGCAATTTCCTCAACACCAGTAAGAATTGGTGTGATCGGAACTCAAGAAAATGATAAACCACACCACAGTTTGACCAAGCCTGATTGTGACCCATACCTCTTGTCTCCTACCCCAGTTCTTTCTCTATTTAAGCCAAAGCTCACATCAAACCTGAAAGACAGGACTGAGATACTTGACATCACTTGTCTTTCCAATTCAGCTACACTGAATAAAGTTCCTTTTTTTCTTTTCCCCATTATTTTTTTCCATTTGGTTTTGGGGCATTTCAAATTTGTTAGGACCCCTAGCATTAGGCCTCTGGCATAGGACTTGGGTAACAGGAAAGGTACTGAACAAAATCAATGTGACCATATGCCGTGACAAAGATTTTTCATCTCAGCATTGATCTTAGCTTGGATTACTACTGGATTTTTATTGTTTGTCTTTTCCTTCCTTTACAAATATAAGCTCCATGAGATTAGTAGCCTCTATCTCTAGTATCATAAGGAGTGCTTGGCACATAAAGAAGGTGGCTCAATCAGTATTCACAAAGACTCAAGACACAAAATAAACTTCATAAAACTGTACTTTGTTGAGTTTCTATGAAAAAGCAACGTAAATTGAACTCTTTTATAGTTAAAAATAAATTTATTGAAGGGAGTGCACTTCTAAAATGGAAGCACCAAGATTAACTTACATGGAAATAATATTCTGATCATGTTACTTAGAAAATAATTGTTTCTGACAGTAGGTCCAAATCTTCATCATGTCAGCTTGGGAGCAGACTTTCTTAGCAATACTCCCAAAGTACAAGAAATAAAACAAGAATCAGTAAATGGGATGAATTCAAACTAAAAAGCTTTTTCTCAGCAAAGTAAACAATCAATAATGTGAAGACAGAGTCTACAGAAAATCTTTACCATACATACTTCAGGTAGATCACTAATCTGCAGAATTTATAAAGAACTCAAAAACTTAACACCAAAAAAATAAAATAAAATAACCCAATCAATAAATGGGCTAAGGAACTGAGCAGGCACTTCACAGAAGAAGATATACAATTGATCAACAAATATATGAAAAGATGTTCAAAATCTCTAGCAATCAGAGAAATGCAAATCAAAACTACTTAAAGATTGATTCCACCTCAATCTGAATGGCAATTATCAAGAACACAAGCAACAACATATGTTGGTGAGAATGTGGGGAAAAAGGTACATTCATACATTGCTGGTGGGTTTGAAAATTGGTGTAACCACTTTGGAAAGCAGTATAGAGATTCCTTCAAAAACTTGGAATGGAACCACCATTTGACCCAGCTATCCCACTCCTTGGCCTATACCAAAGGTCATAAAATCAGCATACTACAGTGACACAGCCCTGACAATGTTTATAGCAGTTCAATTCCCAATAGCTAGATTGTGGAACCAACCTAGATGCCCTTCAATAGATAAATAAATAAAGAAATTATGGTATATATTCACAATGGATTATTAATCAGTCATAAAAGATGAATAAAATTATGCTTTTGTAGATAAATGGATGGAGTTGGAGAATATAATGCTAAAAGAGATAAGTCAAGACCAAAAAACCAAAGGTCAAATGTTTTCTGGCATAAGTGGATGCTGATACATGTGGGGGAGGTTAGGAAAAAGAAGGAACTTTGGATTATGTAGCGGAAAATGAGGGAATGGAGGAGGGAGGAGGAAGGAAAATGGTGGAATGAGACAAATCATTACCCAATGTACATGTATGATTACATGAATGGTGTGAATCTACATGATATAGAAAGATAGCAATGAAAAGTTGTACTCTATTTGGTATAATGAATCAAAAGACATTCTGCTGTTGTGTATAACTAAGTAGAACAAACAATAAAACAAGAAAATAATACAGTTTGTGTTCCCTGTTTTGCCAATTTCCATTCAAAGTCATAGTAAATAGGACCTATTTATAGGTTTTTTGTGGTGGGCGAAACCCAAGGCCCAGGGTTACGCCAGGTGCATCCAAAGATGGTGACTAGCAGAGAGCAAATGGCATTCTGAATATGCATGGAGATAAGCAGAACATGTTTACAATTGGCTGTATTATAATCAATTCAGCTGCCTAGCACGTGGACTGATATACTTTACATGTATGCTCTAGCTCGTGATTGCTTGACCTTTAACAGGATTGGATGGACATATTTGGTTACAATTGCTTATGCATGAGGCTGCTTATATATTGAGGGTGTTATTTGAATAAACAGGAAGCTGCTTCATGAACTTCTAAAGAGTACGTGTCTTCTGTCCCGCTGGATGGGCTGAAAGCCGTAAGCAGAGCTGCTTGGAGCAGCCGGCAAAGAAGCCGCAGTCTTTCGTAAGAGCGGCACGAGCCCCTTCAAGCAGCCCATTGGCAAGCAGCAGCGGCTTTCCACAGTTTTTGTGAGTATTAAATAAGAAAATATGTGAAAACTCCTTAGGGTAGCACCTAGAACTACATAAATAAATGCAGTTATTTTGTTATTATCATATTTGTATTACTGATATATTCCATCATAAAATCACTCAAAACTGGAGTTGAGTCACCCTTAAATTAACACATTGGTTAATCTACTCCCAATGGTTTCCTTGAAACATCCTTTGTGGCATAATATCTTCAGTGATTTCAATTCACTACATTCATAGGCTTTCACCTGGCCTTGAGCTAACAGGGTACAGATCAGGGGATTTCAGAGTCTAAACCAATTTATCACTAGAGTCAACAGAATTGAGCACGCTCCTGAGAACCTAGTAGCCATTCCAGCACTCTACCCAAGAATTCCCGGATTAACTGTGAGGCTGACTCACAGCTCCAGCTCTGAGACGTCCTCAGCATGCACCCCCTAATGGCTGCGCGGTGCCCGCCAGGTCCTTTCTGGCGCAGCTGAAAGGCCACGTGCGCAGGGCCCCTGGGCAGAGTCTCTCGCAGCCAAATGGAGGGCGAAGTGCAAGGCTTCTTACTAGCTCATCAGACAAAGGGCATACCTGAGGTGGTGCAGATGTGGAAAAGCAGGACTTATGCCAGTGCAACCTGATGGGTAAGTGGGCTCCAGCCTAACAACTGCTCACACCCGCCAACTCATGGCATTGGCCTGTTGCTGGCAGGGTTTTGAGGGCAGCTTTCCCGGGAGTCCAGGGTCTTTGGTCTACCAGCAGTGGGTGGGTACAGATGGTGCCAAGGCTGAGCTGTGTGCACAGAGAGTGTAGCTGGGCCTAGGCCCCATCCAGGTGGCCAGGCCGGTGGGAGGGGAAACTTGCAAAGAAATGGCGGGAAGTATAGGTCTCAGAGCAGAGACTGCTTCCTGGCACCCCAGGCTGTGTGATTGCCCTTCAGGTTCCGGTGGTTTGGAGGCCTGGCCTGTGTGGTTGCTTAGGTAAAACTCTGAAAACACATGTTCCATTTTGATTTCTTCTCCATTGACTGTGCAGGCACAGTTGATGATTTTCCACTGGTTAATCCCCCTCATAGTTGTATTTTGACAAATGCAAACAAGCAAAAGTTTGTAGGCTCCTTACCACACTTGTTGTCAATTTAAGGTCCACCTGCCCTCCTTTTAATCTTCTAACCTGGAGAGTGCGGGGAGTGACCCATGGTGCCCACCCTCCATTCAGCCTCTCCCAACCTCCTGGTCCTTATTTATCAGACCCGGAATGTGGTGGTGCCTTTGCAGGATGACAGGATTGTGCTCAATAATTATATAACCATTTACTCATCATTTTATTGAAATGCTAGTGAGAACATGCTATTGGGTGTTGGGTGTGGGAGACAACAAAGCCGAGATGGTCCCTGTCCACCCAGTTTCTAGATTAGTGAACAATGCTTTTCAAAGTATGAAAGCAAGCGTTCATTCAGCTCATACCTATGCACTAAATACCATGGGAGTGTGAGGTGCAGATCAGGTGTGACCACTCTTCCAAAAAACTAAACATAAAAGGTAATTTTGAAAAATATGCCAGGGCCTCTGTCCTCCTTTTTTAGATCTTGCAACATGCATATATTGAATCCTTTTGTTGATGTAGGGCAGGAGAGGCTGGACACCTGAGGAGTTTTCAGGAAGCAGATTCATTGACTACAGGGTCCAGGGTGGCTCTTGCCTAAGAATTATTCCTCTGAACAAAGATTTTGGAAAATTTTTGAACTTTATATCCAGTGGGAGGAGAGAGTTGGAGGTTTTACATCATTACTGCTTTCTGATCCATCTCCTAGACTAGGTTTCATAAGTTTTTATCAAGAAAACAGAGATAATATCTTTTTGTACATAAACTTGCAGACTAACTCTGTCACACCTTTTGTGTACAAACCTGGCATTAACAAGAAAGAGGAAACTTCAAACCCCAAGACATCCTGCTAATCTGACACGAGGAGAAGCTTACTTTTGGCAAGGGTCTTTTGGGGGGGGATACCTAGTCTACTTCACTATAGTCACCTCCTTCTAATCACAACTGGTAAAAGTTCCCCTTTACTAAAGATGTATGTGATTAGATTGGGTAGTCCAGGATAATTCAGTACAATCTTCCCATCTCAAGTCCCTGAACCTTAGATTTGTCTGTGTAGTCCTTTTTTCCAAATAAAGTAACATACTCACTGTTTTCAGGGTCTACACATGAACGTACCACTCTTTATCTACCACTCCAACATTTTACTTTTGCACTATTTATTGATAGATGCTCATACATTTCCATTCTTATCTCTGCTTCTCTTTTGAAGCATGCAGTCCTATTTTCATGTTGTCCTTAAGCATGTGTCACTCCACAGCCCAGTTGTGCTAGGTTGTGGAAAGTCCAGAGAAGGTGCTTGAGGACAGCATGGGACACATGAATCTTTGGGAAAACTTATAGCAGATCAGTGGCAGCTCCAGGAAGAGTTCCATGGCAACAGACTGACTGAGAGCATCTGTGTCCCTTAAGGTGTTTCTCCAAGCAGTATCTTTTTTCTTGTGGTGTTTTGCCTAGTGGCAATGGCCAAATGAGTGACATGTATCCTTTACCCAATGTCCGCAGTTCTTTGTTCATCCCCATTAAGGAGGTTTTAAGTGTTAGACTGAAGAAGCAGTGACATCAGCATTAGTTTGCTTGTATGACCAGCATTCCAAGGAGCAACTGACCCAGTGTACATGCAAGAAACTAGCTTTTTACACATAACACTAACTTTCCCTAGTTCCCAGTGTGCATGAGAGAAGTCCAGTGTCCTTTAAGATAATATGTATCTGGACTTTTCAGATCAGGCTTGCTCTCATTCTTCTCTTAATCTTGGTAGGTTTATGGAAACAGAATGGGAA
The DNA here is from genome assembly GCF_902686455.1 of Sciurus vulgaris. Lineage (NCBI taxonomy): Eukaryota > Metazoa > Chordata > Mammalia > Rodentia > Sciuridae > Sciurus > Sciurus vulgaris. The sequence continues at coordinate 2,071,020 of NW_027632957.1, forward strand.
CATTCGTGGTCATAGTGTCTTACTATTCCCATTTTCATTAGTAACAACAGAGCACAAATGGCAAATTAAAATGGGTGCCATTAAGCAATCATGTAAACAATCCATGTGTTGTTTGTTAAGTTGCGTCATTACTGGGAGCACTTCATTTCCAGAAAAGGACAATGGCATGAGCTGGGTATTAGAGAACAAATCCCAAGCTGAGTTTCTCATCTATCAATTAACACTGATTATATAACACTGACACACTATTTTAGGGCCTTGATTGGTGACCCAAGTCTGCACATAAAGTAATTTGGAAATCAGTTGGTTTAATACATAGAATTTCCCAGTAAATGATATGGGCAGTAAAGTTTGAGATTAAGGGAATGTAAGCCATGCCATTCATTCAAAGTCTTAGAGCTTAGCCCACATATATGTCTACTCTCTGGTTTTGATGTATTTTTTATTTTTGGAAATTCATCTATGCTCTTATCAACTGGAGGGAGTCAACTGGCTGGCCCAACACTTCTTCTGTCAGAATGACTGCATCCTGGGAGATGAGATGGGCCTTGCTAAGACCTGCCAGGTATGTTAGTATGGAACAAGCACTTTTCAACTCCACCGAAATACCTCCTCACACTTCATTACCATCTTAGCTGTTAGCTACAAGATCTATTTTTACACTAGAATGTAAAATGCCTCACTTTTATTAAAAGATCACAAACTTGAAATTGATTTCTCCAGTTGTGGGAGTGGTTAAGAATCATGTCATTACCCTTATTTTATCTGAGCTTTGACATGTATCTGTGAAAATAGTTAATTACTTGAGTTAGAAGTGCAGTTAATGGGCCCAGGCTTAGGGCTTTTCTCTGTGTTAAGCATGTATACTTACCCAAGGATAAAATTGACTCTAACCTCCTTAGTAACACTTTATGGCCTTACCTGTATTTCTTCTAATTTTAATCTCCCTTCCTCAGTGGGAGTGGTTTGGGGTGGGGCTGCTTCCCCTCTTTATACTGTGATAGAGAAATGAAGAGGAAGTACACTGTTTTCCAAAATACAACTTAGCCATCTAATGGCCTTAAAAGGGGGGGAGGTGTGGGGCTGGGGTTTTATCTCCATTAGAACACTTGCTTAGCATGTGTAAGGAACCTTGTTCAGTTCTTAGCACCATATATAAATAAATAAAATAAAGATCCATTGAAAACTAAAAAAAAACATTTAATAAAGTGTTGCAGGTGAGGTACAGCCTAGAAACGTGGAGAATCATATGTGGCCCCCTTGGGCACTGATCAGTAGGTGATGTGTTGAATTTGATGCTTCTGTCAGGATAGTCATCAATACTGCCCTGTGTTGATGTATGTGGGCTTGGATTGATGGAAAATCAGTCACAACACCCCTTGGGTCAATCACACAAGGATTACTTACCTGAAGGATTCAAACGATATCCTGGTGTAATTATGATATATGTCACAGGAATCTTGATCAGAAATTAGGAAGGGAATGGGGAGGTAGCTGAGTTGGTAGAGTGCTTGCCTTGTAAGCACAAGGCCCTGGGTTCAATCCCAACACTCCACCAAAAAAAAAGAAAGAAAGAAATTAGGAAGATGAAAACTTTCTATTCCCAACAAAGTTTCACCAGTGGTCACTGGTGAGAATGAGCAGGGTCTCATCTTTTTAGAAGTTCAATCTCCCCTCCAATGCTCACCTTACGTATATGCTGGGGTCCAGCCCTAGCAGCAGTCCATGGCTTCCACACTGGTAAACGGGGCGCGGGGAGACAACATCTGCGATGGATGGAGAATGAAAGACGCAGACTCTAGTTCTGGTGCAATCAATCCCACTTTATTCTGGGGAAGGCTGGGTTTATATACATTTTTCTTCAGGCTATGATGATAGGCTTATGATTAATAAAATCAAAGAAGTTTCCAAAGTATAGGCAGAAATTGTTTTTACTGAAAGATTATGAGAAAACAGGAACCTTACAGATTATCCTTACTTAATCACAATTATTTTAAGAATATCTAACTATGTCAATGAGCTAATACAATGTTTATTTCCTTAATATCTAAACTCTATATGACCTAAGACTATTTTTATTAGTTTTGCGGAAAAATGATAGACAAATAATGTCATGTGACCATCTCTACTAGGTCCTTCTGGTTAATATCTAAATTGCTGAGTTAAGGGTTACAGGAGGGCAGCAGTCCCAATGGTTATTATGTACCAACATTTATTATAGAGGTGACATATTCTTTGTAGGAAGGAAGGAATGTTATGAAACCTTATTCTTTTACCTTAGCACCATACATAAACAAAACCATCATCTGAATTAAACCACCCTGTAGGAGACAGGGGGAGATCTGTATCTACTTTCTCTAAGGACTTGCCTTTAGGGGGTACCAGGGCTTGCCATAGATAAAATAAGCTAGTCCATATCTAGTAGCTACTGTGGGAGGTGCTTTGTGCTTAGAACTTGGGATAACATTGTTATCTATAAGTTTCTGTGCCCCCACAGGTTCTGGCTGTGCCAGTAAATGCAGTGTTTGATTTTTAACATAATAAGAACATTCTTCTGTAGTGAGGTTAACATCACAGGGTTTCAACATGTGCTTTTGTCTCCATGATGTTTTTCTGGAAACTTGTAGAATTATTCCCATCACCTCTAGCAAGATCCTCAGACTGAAGTGAGTAACATGTTATTAGGAAAACTCCACAGAATAACATCCAAGCTAGGGAGGCATACATCTGGCTACAATACTTTAAGGATGAATCTCTGCAATCATCCTTGAGTGGAACTCTGTCAAGCACTGCAAGGAGAGCCAGGTGTCCCCGCACACACATAAGGTTTGAGCTGGAGCAGTGCTATATGGAGGCTTGTCTGATCATATGTTGAAGGCTACTTTACTTAGACCAGGTGTACCTCATCAATCTTGGCATTATTCAGAACACAATATGACCCCTTAGTAAGGCCCCCTGAGATTTATCAGTGATTCATATTATCTTTCTTGTGCAAAGAAAATGTTCCTGGTGTATTCCTGAACTGAGAAATATGAACCTAGAATAAATCTCAGATTCCGGGAGGTGTCCTACCTATAATCTCTTTTGTCTCAATCATTGAAATTGTCCTACTGACTGCATTGAGAGTCAGAAAATTCCACTTCTCTTTTGCTTTTTTAGCTCTAGTTTAAATTATTTAAATATATACCAACTCCCAATCTGTTTTGGTAAAAATGTGTTTAGATATCACTAATAAGTGGAGGATGACACATAATGGGGGAAGGGAAGTGTTAGTGTTAGGGTTAGAGTTAGGGTTAGGGAGGGGGGCAAGTATGGAGGAAGGAACTACTGTATAGAGGGTAAAGAGGGGTGGGAGGGGTGGGGGGAAGGGAAAAACTAACAGAATGAGTCAAACAACATTACTCTATGTAAATTTATGATTACACAAATGGTATGCCTTTACGCCATGTACAAACAGAGAAACAACATGTATTCCATTTGTTTACAATACAAAAATAAAAATTAAAAAAATGTGTTTAGAATTTTTGCATCTACATTATGAAACATATTAGTTTGCATTTCTCCTTTCTTATATGTTGTCATCTGGTTTTAGTAAATCTGGCCTCATAGAAAAATTTGAAAAGTATTCCTCCTCAATTATCAGGAAGAGTTATGTAGAATTGTTACTGTTTTTTTTTTATTATTTTAGATGTTTGATAAAATTCACTAATAACTCCAAATTCATTTTGTAGACACTTCTGATTTTTGGTAATAAAAGGTAAACTTTTTTCTAAATTGTATCCTCAGGGAATGCTAAACAGAGTGATCTTAATACAGTTAAGTCACTTAATACAGGGTTGCTCTTGGTACAATTTGGGCTGTGATATTTACATGAGAAAATCATTTCCTTTATAAAATTAATATGATCATATCAAAAAAAGTGAACTGCCACTCTCTCATCACAACAGTCTAACCACTGGCAAGCAGCAAGGTATGTTTTATATCGATGAAATTATAGTGCACGTATATCTCATATGGTTTCTATTTGTTAATGTACCACTGACATTTTAATGTTGCATTTTATTATATTCTCGATCATTTTCAACTGGCTGCATAATATGCCCTTAGGAGAATTTATTATTATTATTTTTTATTTATTTATTTATTTTTATTGTAAACAAATGGGATACATGTTGTTTCTCTGTACATAGCGTAAAGGCATACCATTTGTGTAATCATAAATTTACATAGAGTAATGTTGTTTGATTCATTCTGTTATTTTTTCCCTTCCCCCCACCCCTCCCACTCCTCTTTACCCTCTATACAGTACTTCCTTCCTCCAAACTTGCCCCCCTCCCTAACCCTAACTCTAACCCTAACACTAACCCTTCCCTCCCCCCCATTATGTGTCATCCTCCACTTATTAGAGATATCATTCGTCCTTTGGCTTTTTGATAATAAATTCCAAACAAAAGAATTTATTATTTATTTAAATGTTATATTGATGAGGAAACATGAGTTCCCCCTTTTGGGGGGGTTAGTTAAGTTAATTTTGATGTGAACATCTTTGAGCTACAGTTTTCACAGGATTTTGAATATGATCCTTAAGGCATATTTTTTTTTCCTCAGAAATAGCACAGTATTCAGGGATGCAAGCTCTTCAAGTGCTTTTGTTTATTGATAGTATTCTTTTTCCTTGTATATCACAACAACTTTAGAGTTATAACTGCCTTCAGGCATCTCCTGAAATATGCCCATTTGATTTTACAAAGTTACATTTTATACCCTTACTTCTTATGGGAATGATAATAAATTCTACTTTCCCCATTTGAATGTGTGTTCTAGATATAGCATATACAAACATGGCATAAAAATTTCCACTCTCAGTATAATCATAAGGCACCAACTAAAAAAGACCAAGGGCTTTTATCTGTTTTGTTCACATAGAACTTGAGCCAATAGAAGGTACTCTATAATCTTTTACAGAAGGAAGGAAAACACAGAAGGTGGGAGACAGTTGGGAAGAAAGGAAAGCACTTTCATCAGGGCAGCTAGGCCATTGACAGAAGCCACAATGTGTGAGTCCTTTTTATAGTCAGGTCTTAGTCCTTCTGGCTTGATGTTTTCAGGTACACCTGCTCTTTTCCAACAGTTGGGTTGGTTTCATTGATTTCTGTTTTTCCTGACTTTTGTTTGTGTTAGAGGTTCAATTACATAAATATTGAGACTTATTCCTTGTTAACTCCTGAAGTAATCGAACACCATCAATTCCCTTGGCAAGTTCACTGAGTCTTACCTGACTTTTCTCTAGGAACATACTAGTGTCCTAATGTGTGAAAGATTGTACATAATTTCTTTATGAAGCAAGTCATATATAAGAGTTTGTGATTTCAACCCACAGCTGTGGGAACTTTGTTGTTTCTTATGGGGAAATGTGATAAAAACTGCCTCCTTGTTTGTTCCAGACAATTGCTCTCATCATTTATTTGGCAGGAAGGATAAAAGATGCAGGACCATTTATGATTCTCTGCCCCCTATCTGTTTTGAACAAGTGGAAAGAAGAGATGGAAAAGTACAGAGTAGATGTAGCTGGACTTGTATTATTTATGTTGATATTTTTCTAGATGAAGTGTAAAATAGCGTAGATCAAACTCTTGTCATATTCAATGTTTTTATTCCAGAATGCTTGAACCAAAACAGTGTAGGTTAAGACACAGGATCTGATGGAGGAGGACCTAATGGGTGTTACTGTTACCATTCTGCAATTTCAAGGCTAGTACTCACTTTTTTTGTTCCTTTATTTATTCATTGCTGCCTGATTTTGAGGTAAATAGATATCCTCTGGCATACCAATTGATGTCTTTGTTTCCTTTCTTTTACATATTTTTGAAATATTTTCTTAATTGTTGCTCTAGTGATTATAATAAACATCTTCACTTAATATCATTTTGTACAGATTGATGGCAACAATTTCAATAGTATGCAAAGCTTTGCTTCAATATAGTTTTCTCTCTCCCTTCTTAGTGCTCTTATTGTCATATAAATTGCATCTTTATGTATCATAAATAAATTTTACTTATCAAAAGGAGAAACTATCCTTCCAATAGAAACATAGTAACTAAAATGAGAAACATCATTGCATTTTCAGTTCGCACAAGACCCTCTTAGACCTGATCCTTCTCCCTGCTTACCACAGAAATTCCCCTGAGGTTTAATAATTATTCTAGATAACAATTCAGACTCCCAATATTCTTTCTGGTATCAGCACTTAATGAATGGTGCCTGTACATTGAAGTCCTTTCATGACATGCACACACCATCTCATGACTTTAGCACTTGGATTCATCTGCCTCTTTTCTTGGATTTAAATTTGCTCCATTTCTTTCCTGTGTAACATATGCAGGGGACAAGGAGGATAGAGCACATCTTCAGCAAGACCTAAAGCAGGAGTCACATTTTCATGTCCTGCTGACTACCTATGAGGTATTCATTTGTTTCTGTAAAACAAGATTTCCTAAACTGGATCCTTAGAAGTTGTAAAATTCACTGAAAATATATTTAAATTTTTTAATAGCACACATTTTTCTAGGGGGACAGTCTACCTACATTCTAAAAGAGGGACTATTACCAAACAAAGTGAAGGATCACTGTGCTTCAATTTAGCTGGATACATTTTTCTCTGGTTGATCAAGGGGGAAACCTTCCCTGGAAAGTGACACTTTAGCTTCTTCTTTTGGTGACTCGCAGGAGGCAGGCAGGCAGGTGAGAGGGTTCTGTATAGAGAGGCATCATGTCTTATAATGGGATTATAGGAATGGAGGATTCTTAATTCCAGTCTCAATTTATATCCTTGTTTAAACTAAGACTGGGTAACTGTAAGACCTTCCACTTAATCATACCTCCCTTCTGTTCATATGATAGTGCTACTTTAGGAATTGGGCTTACATTTTTTTTTTTAACAGAATTAACAAGTTAAAAGACTTAGATCCTATGGTTTATGAGAGTTAAGAAGAAATAAAAAACTAGCTTATTAATATCAGAATTTATCAATTCCAGTGTTTTTATTATTTTAATTTCTTATTTTTTAGAACCAGGGATTGAGCCCAAGGGTGTTTAACCACTAAGCCACATATCCAAAACCTTTTTATTTTTCATGTAGGACCAGGTCTCACCAAGTTTCTTAGGGCCTCATTTAAGTTGCTGAGGCTTGCTTTGCACTGGTAATTCTCTTGCCTCAGTCTCCCAAAGTCATTGGGATTGCAGGTATTTGCCACCACTCCCAACATTACCAGTCTTTTTAATGTGTCTTCCTTTATTTTTTTCAGATTTGCTTTAAAGATGCACCATTTCTAAAATCGTGAGTATATTTTACTCTGTCAGAAACTGCTGTGTGTGGAAGTCTTCTCTTCTTACATTGTTTCATACTTTGCCACTTTCATGATATGTATGGTCTGTCTTCTTTGGGTCATGTTTATTCATAATCAGGCATAATGGAAGTCTTGCTTTCTAATCTCTACTCATTAGCTATGTGTCCTTGAATTAGTTATTGAATTTCCTTGAACTTCTGTGTCCTCAATGGTAAAGAAGGGATAACGGTCTTTGGATGACTGTTGTGAGAACTGAGATTACATCTACATAGTTGGTGTTTAGTAGATTCCTAGTTTTGTTGTTGTTGTTGTTAGTTTTCATTTTTGTACTGGGGATTGAATCCAGGAGTTTTCTACCACTGAGCTGCATCTGTACTCCTATTTCTCTTATTTTAACATGTTCAAACAGGGTATCTGTGAGTTGCCAAGAATGGCCTTGAATTTGTAATCCTCCTGCCTCAGTTCCCAGAATCTCCAGGATTACAGGTGGGTTCCACTGCATCCTTCCTAGACACTAGATTCATTACCTTGTAACTTTCATAGACATCGTTCAGGACTGCTATTTGGTGATTTTACTGTAATATAGGAGGCTTTCCCTGGAAATAACAAAGTTCTGTGGTATATATAGATGATGGAATATTAATCAGCCATAAAGAAGAATAAAATTATGCCATTTGCAGGTAAATGAATGGAATTGGACAATATCATGCTAAATAAAATAAACCAATCCCCAAAATCCAAAGGTTGAATGTTTTTCCTGATCAGTGGATGATAATACTGAATACGGGTGGGGAGTGGGGGGTAAGAGAAGAAGGGAGGAACTTTAGATTATGTACAGAGAAATGAGAGGGGGAGGGGTGGGATATGAAAGATGGGGGAATGAGATAGACATCATTACCCTGTGTATGTGTATAATTACACTAATGGTGAGAATCTATATTGTGTACAATCATATAAACAAAATTTGTACCCTGCTTGTTCGTGTACAATAAATTAAAATGCAGTCTATAAAATTTTTTAAAAAGACCTTAGAAAAAAGAAATAACAAAGTAGTAATCAGTGTTGTAGAATTAACATTTTAGAAAGGATGTTTGAAGTATACTTCTAATTCATCCTTTTAAATTACATTTTCATAGTAGGGATTGAACCCATGGGCACTTTACCACTGAGCTCCATTCCTGTTCCTTTTCATTGTTTTGTTTCAGATAGTCTCACTAAAGTTCTTGATGCTGTCCTCGAATTTTCCATCCTCCGGCTTCGCAAGTAGTTGTCATTATTGATGTGCACCATCCTGCCCTGTGTGCTGCTTTGCCACTCAGAAGGTTTTGTTTTCAGAGTGCCTTATCAATATTTTAAATATATTTTTTGCTCATCCAGGTTACTGTGCATGGATATCTGTTGTAATCTTATTTTGAAGTACTAAAGACTAGGTCATAGATTTTATGAATTTGTCCAGTATTTTGTTTTATTTAATTTACATTTATATGTGTATATTATCTTTCTTTCAGAAGAGTATATCCTTTTCCTCTTTTTTCATTCTTTTACTTTATTTCTTTAATGTCATGTCATGTTAATTACATGTCATTTCATTTTATGATGCTGGGCTTTGAACCTCAGGCCTCCCACATTGTATGCAACTGCTCTACCACTAGTTATTCCCCAGCTCTAGTTTATATTCTTAATATCCAATTTAACTTTTTCAAAGTCTCTCCATGGAAAGGAACTGTTGAGTTACTGGTAATAACCAGGAAAGTAAATCACTGAGCTACACCGTGAGCCAGTAGAGGGATAAGAATTATAAAGATATCCATGATACAAGGTAATATGTGGCAAGTCTCAAAAGATAATAAAATTGGTACATAAATGTTGTTGAGTACTTTATATAAATTATCCCATTTAGATTTTATGAAAACCCTGGTAGGCTGGTATTATCATTAATTTTACAAAGGAGTAAATTAACAGATCAGTTATCCCAATAAGGCAGAGCAGATATTTGAGCAGACATTCAAACCCATCACTTGGTGCCATGGTCCTTCTTTCTAAGAGAGATTCTCTAATTATGTAGAAGTACTTGAGTGTCACCTTATTTAGCAGAAATACATTTTTATATCTAAGTCTTTTCTGAATGCATTTCTGAGTGGAGTAAAGAACCTTACTAACAAAGGGATATTTATAATGTTTACTTATATTAAGAATCCCAACAACATACATATATTCTTTCAGTATGTTTAAGGTTATATTTCTCCATTACTATATTGTACATTCTGAAAATAATTTCCTTTGATCAGTGATTCAGCCACTTTCATTCACTGAACCAAATCCACCTCACTTGGCCTTCTGCATTGAATAAGCATTTTTAGATATTTGTGTATATACAAATGTGTGTCTAGTTCTTCCAATGGAGTAAGATCTAATCTATTTTGAATGATACTGTAGTATGGACACTCTGCACCTATTTCATAACCACCATCCAACCTTGCTCGGACACTCTCTCCTTTAAATTCTTAAATGCATCCTCTGCTTCCGCTGCCCAATACTCTCCTTGGACTTCTGCCCTCTCTTTGGATCCTCAAATCACTCTTCACCTATTCCACTCTCATTAGGTGAATGGCAGTAGGCACCTCTGTTACTCTGAATTTTCTCTGTAGCCTCAGAGGAAGAAGCTTTCCTTTTTGTAGGGCAGCCTCTACACGGATCTTTCTTTTAATCTTTCAGGAATTGTCCTTCTTTATTTACTGTTTTGCTTGATCCACTTAGTTTTAGAAGTACAAAAACAATGCAATGGGTTTATATAATGTTACATAGAAAATTGAAAGTTATAAATTATGTAACTTATATTTTACTATCTTTTGCATGATTTCACTTTTTAAAAAGAATACTCAATATTTATATCTTTTTAGTTATACAAGTATTTTTGCAGCATAGTATTTATCATCTTATCACATATTATTGGATATTTAGTTTATTTTTCAGTTTTGTTTTATATTATAAATATTGCATTTTAGAATATCATCCAATCATTTACCATATTTTGGATTGCTTTTAACAGCTTTCCACCAATAGCATCTGTTTAAAATATGATTTTATGACTGAACTTCTTGAAACATTGTTGTCATAACCTGTTATACTATAAAACATGTTCTGGCAACAGCCAGGGATGACCTCCATGTTAACAAGTCCAGTGGCAGCATCTTCCTGGACATCTCTATGATCCTGTTCACCACTCCCCCATTTTAAAGTCTCTTGATGTTTTTTATTGGATTGAATCTTAGCTCTACCTTTATGATTTTGACCTATTTCCCTAACCTTTCTGAGTTTTAGTCTCTTTGTTGGCACAGTTATGGTCGCTTATCTTATTCTTTTGGATTAAATAACACATGTAGCCAGAAGCACAATGTCTGCTGCATAGTACAAGATTATAAATGTATCCTTTTCTTTCTCTGGCCCCTTACTTCCTGTATAGGTCTTTCTTATATTGGCAAAAGAATAAAAAGCACTTGGTAACCTCTGAAATGGGAAAGTCATGATTTCAGGTATATTTCTAACAGAGTGGGCTTACTATTAGTCTTTCTAACAAGTCACAATTTTGTAGTAAGTTGTGGTTGTGAGACATGTGTTTGAGCTACCTAAAATGAAAGTTTGGATTTTTTCTCACAGCTTCACATGTTGTGGATGAAGCTCGCAGACTGAAAAACCAAAGCTCTCTGCTGCATAACACACTTTCAGAGGTAAACTCAAAGGATAGTCTTAGTTTTTAATATAACCCTCCTTTATTTTTTAATTAACTTTATGTTTTAGAGCAAGTTATTTCCAACAAAATTGAGTAGAAGGTACAGAGAATTCCCATATGTCCCCTGCCCCTTTACAAACATGCTCCCCCATTCTCAGCATCTCTCTGAAGAGAGATGTTAAAACTAATGAACCTGCATTGACAACATCAGAATACTCAAAGTCCATAATTTATGGATTCGCTCTTGCTATTGCACATTCTTTGAGTTTGGACAAACAGGTTATGACTCGTAACCACCATTATTGTATCACACAGAATGGTTTTGCAGGCTTAAAAATCCTATATCCAATCTATTCTTCATTTCTTCTCCTCTCTCCCCTTTGAAAACATGTAGTTTAGTCCTATACATAGTCAACTAAATTGATATGTTTTTAGATATATTTCTCAGGGCTAAAGAAACCTATTTTGGGGGGTTAGGGGTAGTAACAAAAGTAGTATTGAACATGGCTAATTATGTTTCCTTTCTCTTTTATAGAGGAGAAAATATTTACTAAAATCCAGTTATCAAATGAGCAAGAACCTACTCCAATAAAATACATTGTATTTTTGGAGATGTTTCTACTCTCTTTTGAGTGTCTAATTTCCTGGCAAAAATGATCCTATAGTTCTGCCTGCAGTCACAGATGTATTGGACATACCTTACTGCCCCCCCATTAACCTATTCAAAAATTTTGACCATTCACATGGACTCATGAAAAGATCAATTTCTCAGAGAACATTGCCTCCAATCTCTCATCTGTCATAATTTTTTGTTTGGTACCCTTGATTTCATCCCCTTATCTCAATCTCTTATATCATTCTGGCAAAGTAGGTGAGAAATACCATTGTAATCTAGTGCTACTCTTTGTTTTCTGAGAAGCCAATGGAATATGAACTACATTCTCCTTGTTTACCTGGTGAATGTTTGCTCACACATGAGACCACACTTGGTAATTTCTGAGATGATAATTGAAATTTGGTCCTCATCCTATAATAAATCACTTAACTTTGAGTTCATTTATTGGAAAATCATAGATCTGAATTCTATATTTAATGGCCTAGAAGTTGCAGTTTTTAGAGTTTTACTGAAGATGTTATCAGTTTTTATTAGTTTCAAATATTTTTATCCCCTGCCTGATAGAACATCCTCTCTCTCTCTCTGGTGTCCTCTTTGCCTTCTTTGTAGGGATTCTTGATTGTGTCTCTTTGCCATAAGTTTGTACTTTAATATTTAAAATAATATACATAAATAGGATATGACTTTTCTACTTTGCTGTATTATTTATTTCTCCTGGAATAAGCTCTTGTGTCAGTTTAGAGGTTGACCTTACTTGGCCTAATATTGTTATTGTTGTTTTTCTTTCTTCATTAGTCTCTCCTATTCTCAGTGTTTTTCCTTTTTTTTTTTTTTTTTTTTTGGTGATGCTGCTGATTGACCAAAAACTTCATGCATGCTAGTCAAGTGATCTGCCAGTGAGCCACATTTTCTGCCCTGTTTCTCAAAATTTAAAGAAATTCTTTCTGTATTGTACTTCTTATGGCAGAATGTCCAGAAACATTGAGAAATCTCGATGTCTTGCATCTGATATACTGTAGTATCTGATGTACTGCAAAGTTTTATAAACAGATATTCTGTTAGTGTATATCTTGTTTCTTGCTTGTAACAGAGAGACCTGATGCTATAGCTCTGGCTTTTCAAACTCCTTGAGTGTATGTGTTTACTGAGATGCCCCAGTTAACTCTCCCTTTTGGGTCATTACATAGTTTGAATCCTTACATAGATTGAATAACAATAACTATAGTGGATAATTGTGTAATACTCAGAGTTCACAAAGTGATGCTACTTACATTCATAATACAGAGTCTTTTTTTACAGATTATTATCACCTTCTTTTAGTTGAAACTGAAGAGACATTATCTCCTACATTAAACAGAGTGTACCACTTGAACTTGAGCCTCCTGTTTTCATGGCCTTAACTCAATTCATTATACCATGCCACTCTGTGTTTCAATAAATGTTGTCATGAGTAACTCAGTTTTGCTTCCCAATGTTAGAGATTTTTAATTGTGTTTGTTTACATATTCTAGTTTCAGTGGTCTTCAGTCTCTTTTTGACTGGAACTCCTATCCAAAACAGCCTCCAGGAGTTCTACTCTCTCCTCAGTTTTGTAGAACCTGAGCTGTTTTCCAAGGAACAGATGGAAGATTTTGTTCAATGTTACCAGGATTTTGAAAAAGTCCAAATAAGGTTAATTCCCATTTAACAAATCATCCCCAGGAGATATTTACACATAAACTTTCCTAATGCATAACAGTTACAGATAGAAAAGAAAGAGAATGAATAACCAGAGGATACTTGCAGTTCTTCAAAGAACCACAAACACAAGGCAGATGTTGGGTCCCTCATGTTGTGTCCAGTTGTCTGCTTTTTATGATTCTTATTTGTTTGTTACATTATTCTACAATAGAGCTCACTTGGTTCATTTTTGGAAGAAGGTATAAAGTATTTACTGATCTGCATGCTTTTATAAAAAAACAGCTTGTAATATTCTTTTTAAATTTTTTTCTTTTTGTGGTATTGGAGTTTGAACCGAGGGGTGTTTTACCACTGAGATACATTCCCAGTGCTTTAGTCAAAAATTGGAGACAGTGTCTTGCTACTGTTTCCTTCAACTGGCCTTCAACTTGCCATCCTCCTTTCCTGATTATATGTTACCATGCCTGGCTTCAAATTGTAAATTTTTACAGACTTTTACTTTCCATGCCACTTCCCAGTGCAGAAAACTAAGTGCGTGCTGTAGTCCCAAACTGACCTTAGTAATTCTGCAACACTGGTTTTTTTCTGTAACACTTCACAGAAACCAAAAGTCTGAGATGAGTGGGGAGTGGAAGTGAAAAGGTAAGCCTTCATCCATATAACCAGTAACTTTCTTTTACACCTTTGTTCCTATGCCTTGTGGAATTATCTGAATATTCCTGTAATATCTGAATATCCTAGACTGATTGTCCACAACAAATTGCAGGAGACCAACTAGTGATTATGTATGTACTGGTTAGATATGAGCTGCAAAGACTTCTTATAGCAAAAATTCCCATACCACAGGATAAATATTACCTCAAGAACCTGATCTTATTGATTTCTCCCATGTTTAGAGTTGCCAGATTAAATATAGGACATCCAATTACATGTGACATGGGACAAACTTGTATATAAAAACTATTAATTGTTTATCTGAATTTCAGATTTAGCTGGTTGCTTGTATTTTTATTTTCTGTTTCCGATAATCCTATGTGAATTATAATCCTAATTTTGCATAATTTTTGAAGATCAGGATACCTGGTCAAGGCACAAGGGATTAGAAGTCAAAAACTCAAGTTTGAATGCTGGCAATATTCACATTCACCTGTGTATCCTTGGATAAATTCCTTAATTCTTCTGAGCCTCACTTAACTGTTGTAAAAATGGTGACAGTATTACTTGCTGTACATTTCTAGTCTGGTATGCTGCTCAGTGGGACTTAAATGCAAGAATACCCTGGAAAACAGTTTCTTGAATTGAGATTATTAGTAAGAAGAATCAAGCTCTTTGAGTGTTAGTATTTTGGGGGTAAAAAGCCAGGAACAAGTCCAGAAGGAAGAAGGAAGAACCCAGTAAAGGCAGAAATCAGATGGTCCTCTAATTTTGTTTGTTCAGTGTACAATTTTTTGATTTTACAATTCTACAAAATCATTACACATTCAACAGAAACAGTACTTTGAATTTTGAATTTTTATTGATGTACATATTTGTGCTTATTTTTGAGATATGTGGTATTGGTGTTTTGATTCATGTATACATTGGGTAGTGATCAATTTAGATAATTAGCATACCATATACTTAAACTTCTTTATGTTGAGTATATTCAAAATTGTTTCTGAATTCTAACTGGTTTGAGATATATAGTGCATTATTGTTAGTTATATTAAAATGTTCAATGTCATTAATCATCAGGGAAATGCAAGACAACAATGAGAAAATAAGTCACATCAGTGAGCATGGTTATTATAAAAAGACAAAGAAAAACTAACAAATGCTAGCAAGGATGTGGTGAAAGGGGAACTCTGATATACTCCTGGCAGTAGTAAATTTGTCCAACTATAATGGAAAATAGGATGGAGTTTCCTCAAAAACTAAAACTGGAACTGCTGTAATATTCAGCAATCCCATCAATGGAAGGGACATCAACATGTCACAGAGATATCCCTACTCCTGTGTTTATCGCAGCACTATTCAAATTACCCAGAATTTGGAACTAACTTAAATGTCCATTAGTAGATGAAAAAAGAAAATGTGGTGTATGTACACAATGGGATACTATTCAGCCATGACAACATGAGTTTCAGTCTTTTCCAGGCTAGAGATAGGTTGTAAATTACTGTCCTGTGAGGGTGGGTGGCAGCAGCAAGTCACAACTCTCCAGTATCCCAGGTGATCATGAAGGTAAATACCTGATACTCCACAGTATTCTGTGGTGTCAGTGTTGTTTAGATGCAGGTACTCAATAAATTACATAAAATGTTCAACAGTTTTTCATAAAATATTATTTTGTTAGATTATTTTGCCTGAGTTGACTATTATAAGCATAGTAAGCCCATTTAAGGTAGGGCAATTCTCTGGCCATGGAGGCTCCAGTATAGAAAGAATGAAAAGTTTTGCTGTACTTCTTTCAAATACTTTTTGCCAAGTATCACTGTGAACTATTTAAAAGTTTAGCAGGATCTAAATCAAATTCACATTAGAATTTTTTTAAGGAAGAAGAGGCATTAGGAATATAGATTATGAAGGAAAACATCAAGAATATTCTTTCTTTAAATTTTTTAGATTTGCTCTAATTAGTTGTATGTGATAGTAGAATTCATTCATACATTTTGATAGATCACACAAATGAAGTATAATTTCTCATTTTTTCTGAGTATACATGTAGGGTCACATCGGTCATGCAATCATACATGTACACAAGGTAAAAAATGTCTGTTTCACTCAACTATCTTTCTTACCCCCATACCCCTTCCCTTCTATTCACTCCCTCAACCTAATATAAAGTAACTCTATTCTTCCTCTACCCCACCTTATTGTGAATAAAAATTTGAATATCAGAGAAAACATTTGGCCTTTAATTTTGGGTCTTTGGTTAATTTCACTTAGCATGACATTCTCTAACTCCACCCATTTACCAGCAAATGCCATAATTTTATTCTTTTTTAAAGCTGAGTAGTATTCCATCATATATACATATCACATTTTCTTTATACATTCATCTGTTGAAGGGCATCTAGGTTGGTTTAATAGTTTAGCTATTGTGAATTGAGCTGCTATAAACACTGATGTGGCTGCATCACTGCAGTATGCTGATTTTAAGTCCTTTCGGTATAAACCAATGAGTGGGATAGCTTGGTCAAATGGTAGTTCCATTCCAAGTTTTCTGAGGAATCTTCACACTGCTTTCCATAATGGTTGCACCAGTTTGCATTCTAAGCAGCAATGTATCAGTGTAACTTTTTCCCCATATCCTTGTCAACATTTATTGTTGCTTGCATTCTTGATAATTGTCATTGTGATTAGAGTGAGAAGAAATCTTAGAGTAGTTTTGATTTGCATTTGTCTAATTGCTAGCAATGTTGAACATTTTTTCATGTATTTGTTGATCGATTGTATAACTTCTGTGATGTGTCTGTTAGTCCATTTACTGACTGGGTTATTTGTTTTTGGTGTTAAGTTTTTTGAGTTCTTTATATATCCTAGAGTTTATTGCTTTATCTGAAGTGCTTGTGGTAAATATTTTCTCCCACTCTGTAGACTCTCTCTTCACATTACTGATTGTTTCTTTTGCTGAGAAGAAGCTTTTTAGTTTGAATCCATTTCATTTATTGATTCTTGATTTAACATATTGCATTTTAGAGGTCTTGTTAAGGAAATCAGATTCTAGGCTGACATGGTATAGATTAGGGTCTAGATTTTCTTCTATTAGGCCTGAGTCTTTGATCCACTTTGAGTTGAGTTTCATACGGTGTGAGACATAAAGGTTTAATTTTATTTTGTTACATATTCTTTTCATTTTTCCCAGCACCATTTGTTAAATATCTTTTCTCCAGTGAATACTTTTGGCACTCTTGTCTACTATGAGATACCTGTATTTATGTGGGTTTTTCTCTGTGTCTTTTAATCTGTATTATTGATCTACATGTCTATTTTGGCACCAAACAATGCTGTTTTTATTACTAGAGCTCTGTACTATAGTTTAAGTTCTGGTATTTTTATGTCTCCTTCACTATTCTCGCTAAGGGTTGCTTTGGCTATTCTGGATCTCTAATTTTTCCAAATGAATTTCATGATTGTTTTTTTCTAGTTCCATGAAGAATGTTATTGGGATTTTAATAGGAATTGCATTAAATTTGTTTAACACTTTTGGTGGTATGGCCATTTTGATAGTATTAATTCTGCCTATCCAGGAGCATTGGAGGTCTTTCCATCCTCTAATGTCATCTTCAATGTCTTTCTTTAGTGTTCTGTAGTTTTCATTGTAGAGGACTTTCACCTCTTTTGTTAGATTGATACCTATTTTTTGAGGCTATGGTGAATGGGATAATTTACTCTCTTTTTGAGGGGAGGGGCATAATTTTCTTTATTTCTCTTTTAGCGAATTTATTACTAATGTATAGGAATGCATTTAATTTATGGGAATTGATTTTGTATCCTGCTACTTTGCTGAATTTACTTATTAGTTCTAGAAGTTTTCTGGTGGAAATTGTTAGATCTTCTAAATAAAGAATCATGTTATTGGCAAACAGTGATAGTTTGAGTTCTTCTTTACCTATTTGTATACCTTTAATTTCTTTCTGTATTCTAATTGCTCTGGCTAGAGTTTCAAGGACATTGTTGAATAAAAGTGATGAAAGGGCATCCTTGTCTCTTTCCTGTTTTTAGAGGAAATGCTTTCCAATTTTTCTCCATTTAGAATTATGTTGGCCTTGGGTTTAGCATACATGGCTTTTACAATGTTGAGGTATGTTCCTACTATCCCTAAGTTTTTCTAGTTTTTTAAACATGAAGTAGTCCTGTATTTTGTCAAATGCTTTTTCTGCATCTATTGAGATAACGATTCTTGTTTTTATGTCTATTGATATGATCAATTACATTTATTGTTTTCCATATTTTGAACCAATTCTGCATCCCTGGGATGAACCACACTTGAAAGTGGTGTACTCTCTTTTTAATATTTTTGGTACAATTTTCCAGGATTTTTTTGAGAATTTTTGCATCTGTGTTTTTCAGTCATATTGGTCTGAAGTATTCTTTCCTTAGTGTTTTTGTCTGATGTTGGTATCAAGGTGATATTAGCTTCATAGAATGAGTGGGAAAGGTTTCCTCCTTCTATTTCATGGAATAATTTGAGGAACATTTGTTTTAATTCTTCTTCAAAGATCTTGTAGAACTCAGCTGAGAATTCTTCTGGTTCTGGGCTTTTCTTAATTGGTAGGCTTTTGATGGCATTTTCTATTTCATTACTTAAAATTATTCTGCTTAGATCTTGTATGATAAGATTCAGATTAGATAGGTCATTTGTCTCTAGAAATTTGTCCATGTCTGCAGTATTTTCTTTAATTGGAGTATAAATTTTCAAAATAGTGTCTAATTATTTTGTATTTCAGTTGGGTCTGTTGTTATATTTCCTTTTTCATCTTGTATTTTAGTAATTCAGGTTTTCTCTCGCTTTCTCTTCATTAGTGTGGCTAGGGATTTATCAATTTTATTGATTTTTTTTTCAAAGAACCAACTTTTTGTTTTGTCTATTTTTTCAGTTGTTTCTTTTGTTTCAGTTTCATTGATTTCAGTTCTGATTTTAATTCTTTCCTATCTTCTACTGTTTTTGGTGTTGATTTGTTCTTCTTTTTCTAGGGCTTTGAGATATAATGTTAGGTCATTTACTTGTTGACTTTTTATTCTTTTGACAAATGAGCTCAATGCAGAGAGCTTTCCTCTTAGTACTCCCTTCACTGTGTCCCAGAGATTTTGGTTTGTTGTATCTGTATTCTCATTTACTCTAGGTATTTTTTTTTTTTTGCCATTTCATCCTTGATTTCTTCTACTATCCATTTGTCATTCAATAGCGTATTAGTCTCCATATGTAGAATAGCTTCTATTTTTATCTTATCATTGATTTCTAATTTCAGTCCATTATGATCTGATAGACCGTAGGGTATTAGCTCCATTTTTTTGTATTTACTAAGAGTTACTTTGCGTCATAAGATGTGGTTTTGTTTTAGAGAAGGATCCATGTGCTGCTGAGAAAATAAGTGTATTTGCTCGTTTATTGATGATATATTGTATATATATATCTGTCAAGTCTAAGTTATTTATTGTATTATTGAGTTTTATAGTTTCTTTATTTAGATTTTGTTTAGATCTGTCCAGTAGTGACAGATGTGTTAAAGTCACCCAGTATTATTGTGCTGTGGTCTATTTGATTCTTGAATTTTTGAAGGGTTTGTTTGATGTACATAGATGCTCCATTGTTTGGGGTATAAGTATTTATAATTGTATGTCTTGCTGATGTATAAATCCCTTCAGTAGATGAAATGACCTTCTTTGTCCCTTCTGATTAACTTTGGCTAGAAGTTCACCTTATCTGATGCAAGGATGGAAACCCTTGCATGTTTCCACAATTTGTATATTTTTTCCCATACTTTCACTTTCAATCTGTGGATGTCTTTGCCTATGAAGTGAGTCTCATGGAGACACCATATTGTTGGATTTTGTTTTTTAATAAAATCTGCAAGTCTATATCTTTTGTTTGATGAATTTGGACCATTAACATTCAAGGTTATTACTGAGACGTGATTTGTATTCACAGTCATTTGGTTTATTTCTGGCTTTTAATTTGATGTAGTTTCTTCTTTGACTATTCCTTTAGTGCAGTTCCTCTCTTTGCTGGTTTTCACTTTTTTTTTCCTCTTCATCATCACGAAATATTTTGTTGAGAATGTTCTGTGCAGGCTTTCTAATTGTGAATTCTTTTAACTTTTGTTTTTCATGGAAGGTTTTTATTTCATCTTCAAATCTGAAACTTAATTTTGCTGGATATAAAATTCTTGGTTGGCATCCATTTTCTTTCCAAGCTTGAAATATTTTGTGCCATGACCTCCTAGATTTGTGGGTCTGGGTTGAGAAATCATTTGAGACCTGAATTGGTTTTCTCCTATACGTAATTTGTATTTTTTTCCTCACAGCCTTTAAGAATTTGCCCTTTTTCTGTATTTTAGTCATTATCATTTTAATGTGTCTTTGTGTGGGTCTGCTGTAATTTTGTACATTGGAGTCCTGTAAACCTCCTGTGTTTGATTTCTCATTGTATTCTTTAGGTTTGGGAAATTTTCTGATAATATGTCATTGAAAAGATTGTGCATTCCCTTGGTTTATACCTCTGTTCCTTCATCTATACAGATAACTCCTAAATTTGTTCTTTCCATGTTTTCCTATAATTTTTGGAAGGTCTGTTCATGGAATTTTGCCTCTTCTCTGCATGATCAACTTGATTTTCAATAGTAAATAATATTGTCTTTATTGTCTGAGGTTCTGTCTTCCAAATGGTTTAGTCTATTGGTGATGCTTTCCATTGTAAGTACAATTTGGTTTATTCATACCTTCATTTAAAGGATTTCTGCTTTTTCCCCCCCACAATCTCTAACTCTTTATTGAAGTGATCTTTCACTTCCTGTAATTTCCCTTTGATTTCACTCTTTATACCATCCTTTACTTCATAGATTAGTTTATGTACATTCTCCTTTGTGGGCATTTCTTCTACTGTGATGTCAGTGGATTCTCATATTGGGGCATCTTTATTTGTTTGGGACACTTTGTTCTCTTGTTTTTTTCATGTTGCTTGTATATTTCCCCATCTACTTGTATTAATCTGAGGTACTGCAGACTCAACCCTGAACAACTATATTGTCCCTGAAGTTTTCTAGTATCGCAGCTTTAAGAGGGAGACTAACATCAATAGCATCCAGTACAAACAATACACAGTCTCAAATCTAATAGCTTCCACCAAGGTATCTACTGCCCTCTAGCTATAAACAACAATGATGAGTTTAATGACAGTCCACAATATAAACAGAAAATTTGCCAAAAGGATTTACAATCTCAAATATTGTACACTGAGAAATCATAAATTGTGCAGGACATGATGTTCATGAAGAAGAAAGAGAGAAACCAGAAGCAAAATTCCATAGGAAGAGTGGAAGAGGAACCAACAGAGATTGACTATTAGGGGGAGAAAAGTTAGAAAGGAATCCAGAGAAACAGACATGGAAGAGGAACAATATACATATAAAGAGGAAAAAGTTAAAAATATAAGAATATACAGCAGAACTGCAAAACACCATGCATATATCTCCATCCTCAACAGACTGGTGCATGAGAAACACCATGTTCCAAATATGGTGGAGAGAGATGCCAAAGGAAAAAGTAAAATAAATCTCAGTGGAAAATTGAACAAATGACTCTGCCAGCATCCAAAAACTTCTCAGCATTGCCTCTGACTTCCCACAAGACTGTCTGGCCCAGACAGGCCCTGACAGACCCAGTCACTATCCCACCAATCTGGATCTCAGATGTCTTAGGTTCAAACATGTTGCAGTCCCAAGATCTCAATGGTACTGCAATTTGGAAATAGACCTGAGAGACGATAAGCAATCCTGAGAGACAATAGCTAGATGGCAGCAACCAGCACCCCAGGAGGAAGATCTCAGGTACAGCCAAACCCACAAGTACCTTACACTGTACCTCCAGGTCCTGGTGGGTGTCCCCAGACAGGGGTACCTTGTCTCCCCAAGATGGCAGTAGCAGAAAACCTGCCAGTATCTCATACCTCAGGCTCTGACTGTTGTCTCAAAATGGATGCAATCATGTGCAACCAAACCTGGAGTCTCCCTGGCAGTGAACCTCTGGGCAGTGGTAGAAGCAATAGGGGGTTGGTGGCAGCAGCAGCCCAGTTGTAGGTGTTGGTAATGGTGGGGATTAGCAGCTGCAGTGGTGGCAGCTATGAATGCATCTGCAGTGGCAACCAGAGAGAAGACCTCCAGGTGACCTCTAGGGAGCAGCAGCAGCTTTGGCAGCAGGAATGTCAGTGGCAGCAGTGTTAACAGCAGGTGTGCCCAGAGAAAAGTACTCTGGTGTGCAGAAGCAGCATGTGCAGCAGTAGCATTCAGAGAAAACACATCCAGTTATCTGAGGCATTGGTCTCAGGGGCAGTTGTGCCCCAACTAAGAGAAAACCTCCAGGTAATGACCCCTTCCAGAATATTCTGACTGCCACCACATACGTTAAGAATCATTTATATACATCTAAGCCTATTTCTTGATTTCTTTTCTACAGTGAGAGCCTTAGCATTTTATTTTTGGATCTTCCTCACCTTTGGCATCTCCCTTTGCCTCAGTTTCCTAAAACGTGGGTTTTATTCCTAGGCAAGTATTTATTAGGATTTTGGATGTGCCAGGCTCTGCAATTGGTGTTAAGCTGCATTGAGATAGTGATGTAAGCAAATAGTTATAAAATGCCTGGAATAGATGTGACTAAGGGACACAATTGATTAAAAGGAGCAAGGGTTCTCTTGCTGTTGCCTACCAATTGAATTTCCTATTCAAGAACTTTGCCCTGAGTCAGGGCACATGATTGGGAATAGGCCCTTTCTTTTCCAGGTGTAGAGCCAGAGCCTTTTGAAGTTGATGACCATCTGCTTGAGGCTAGTGGGAAACTTCACCTGCTGGATAAGCTGCTGGACTTTCTGCATTCCAGGTACAGGCATATGTACTGCTCTGAGCTGGTGACTGGTTAAAACCTAATTAATGAGGACCTTACCTATTTTGTGAGACTGATTCAAGTTTTCCTCTTTTACAAGACTCTAATTCAGGGTCTACTTTCTCTGAAATTATACACCCACCCCATTCCATCTCATCCCTTCCTACTCTTCCCCACCATTATCCTTTCTTTCCTTAATTCGTATAGCATTTAGGATCCCACTCCAGCACTTGGCAAGCCCTACCTTAATCTACTGACTGGTTTATCAGTGTATGTTCACCTCATCAGTCCAGTTTTGTTGTTTAGAGCCACAAGGACAGACTCAGAATTGAGCATTTCTTTTATAATTGCCTGCTGGTACCTTGTGTTGAATCGACACATAATAAAGGCACAGCAAGCATTCGTTCTTATTAACCTGTGGGGTTTGATTTAAACTCAAGGGGTACTTGGAATAATCTTTTGTAGAAATGTGAGCTGGGCATCAGAAGACCAGAATTTCAAAATTGTCCCTTTAGGATGACTGCCCCAGATGTGGCCTGAACTAACCTAAAACTTCATATTTGGTGAAATTTTCCAATCTTTTGCAAGTTAAATAATTGCATGTATTACTGTGCTTAATTTTCTTTGACATATCTACTATGAGTGTGTTAGAGATGGAAAAGAGCTCATAAATACCTTCCATCCAAGTTTTTTAGTCACAGACCAAGAAAGGTCTTGTCCAAAGTCATATAGCTAGCAAATGTCATAGATGAGATAAGAATTGAGGTTCTCACCTTCAAGCTCAATGCTTTCCCCAAACTTTGGGTGAAAATCTGTCAGGAGTTCTCCCTAACTCTTGATCTTATCTTTATGGTAAGATTAAATTATGTTCATTTTTTTAAAAAGAATATTGTTTTGTCAACACTGTACTTCTTTGTTTAGGGAAATTTTAAAACAATATTTGATAACAAAGAGGTCTCAGCTTGATGTTTTTCTTAATGCATTATTTTGAATTCTTTCCACTCTTCACTATCTATATGTAAGTTTCCTCCTGTATCATAGGGGATTTCTTCTCTAAAGTTATGCTTCTCAGACTTTTCAAGATGATAATGACTTACACCCCCAAGTGGGGAATAGCAGTAGGTAGCTGACCACTGCTCTTTAGGATCTTGGGGAAGCAACTCTTGCCCTTTACTCTTCATGTGTTCATTTATTTTACTATTAAAGTGAAAGTTTATATTTTTTTTTATTGAGTGAAGTGACATTCCAGAAATAAGCTCCTTGGTTGCTCTAGAGCTTTCATAGTTCCTGGTGAATTGACACATGCCCTGATCATATCTCTGCTGTAGCTTTAAAACTGCTCTGAAGGATGCAGGTACATGTGGAGGCACTTTGTATTCTTGTGTTAAATATGTAGAGTTTCTGAGAAAGTTATTTGACATTTATATTTCGACTTTAGCATTTGACTTATAAAATTGTATTCTTTGATAAATTTTGTGTGAGGGTAAGTCATCCTAAATACTACTAGAGTTTCGCCTTTTATTTTCCTTGCCAGGGGCTATTGGGCTTACTTTTCCCCAAAATGACCCAGATGTTGGATATTCTCCAATACTATATGGATTACAGATGTGACTGCCCTGGGCCACCATATTACTGAAGGCTTTGTTTAGATTTAATAATCAAATATGTCCATGAAGACTAATAAGGGGTGTGGGAATGTTACATAGGAAAAAGGTTCATAAACATTATTCAGAACCAAAAGAAGATGAGGAGAGGGGATAGCACTATGTGAAGCAGATGTAATAATGTTGAGTATCTTCAAAAATGTATGATAAGTATCAGTGCCAGAAACTTTCAGTGTCTTGCAACATTCAGCTCAACACTTGTATACTTATTAAGGATTAGTTAGAAAATGAATATCAATAGTATAGAGATCCCACAAATCAAGCAGGGGGAGGTAGGACCAATTATTTCTATGGACAATAGGGAATGTAGCAATTACCTGAGAACTCTGTTTTATAGGTAATAAATTTGATGTGGGATAATGGGAAAAAGCTTAAACAGTGGATGATTTTTGAGCCTTTGGTAGATTATCAGCTGCAGAACTAAGAGTTTTAAAATTTAGTTCAGAGTGGTCTCTCAGATCCACTTGATGCCCTCTAAGTACTACAGTAATCTGGATACTTGCAGAAATGCCATTGGCACATTGAGGAATCTCCACTGCCAAAACATGATGAGTTTATAATTCCCCTTCCTGACCTGATGCATGGTGGTAAGTGGAGAGCCCGAAAGCTTCATTGAAAAGCAGATGCTTTTCAATGGGAAATCCGGCTCCTGAGTGCTTGTCTTACTGCTTGCCTAAGTAAGGATTGTGTCTCAGGAAATAGAAACTGCCATAGAGGGTGGATATTTAGGGTTGTCTAGGAATAATCAAAACTGAATGTTAACTCTGTTTTAAGTGCTAAAACTTTGGCTGCATGTGTTTTAAAAACCCAGGATAGAGTGTTTTGGTGAGTTTTTATGTAAAGTGTTGTATTGTCCCCTAAATTTAGATTTTTCCCATAGGATTTATTTAAAGTGGGGCCATGCCTGGATATGGAAAGGACAATATAGGCATTTGGTTTAGGAATGAATTGTTTTTTTTTTTTTTTATTTTTTGAAAAGAGTTAAGATCTGTTTGTTTGTCGTTGTTCTTCTCTATGTAAAGGCTACAGCTTTGAGCATGTGGATGGTTCCATGAGAGAAGAGAGACACCTGGCTATAAAGAACTTTGGACAGCAGCCCAGTTTTATTTATCTCCTGAATACCAGGGCAGGTAAGCCACATAGGTATTGATGAAAGCAGACAAAGAAGGACTGGTGTAGTACTCTTACATCACAACAATTGGTACATTTTTTCATAATTCTCTGAAAGGTTAGGTTATTACAAAGGAGTATAATAAATCAAGGCAGTTGCCATAGTATAGTACTGGACTTCTACTTTGGAACTCTTTTCTGTCCAACCTATCTAAGCTGTGATGTCACAAAGAAGTGAGGTTGGAACCTGAGCTTATTGGAAAGTAATTCTGATCTGCTTTGATCTCTGACCTGGGAATGACCTGGATTTTTTTTTTTTTTTGTAATTTTGAGGAAGTTTTATTTATGTTCAGTGGAGGCAGCTCTCCTTCCCAGCTGTGAATTTGGAAAATAAGATAATCTCTTCGCTAGTTGCCCCTCCTCCACAAGTACTCCTGGAATAGTGTTGTATAGTTTAACAAACATTTTGTATTTAAAATGTGATCATAGTGAAACTGCCAGCTATTTGTAATTATTATGGCATTGTCCACATGACTTAAACCATAAATGTCATATGACATCTGTGGTGCTTTGTCAGTTATGGAGTGCTCTCATTTACTATTAAATAATTTGAAATCGGTTTTGGAAGATGCAATTATTCTTACATACTGAATCAAAAAGATCTTAAATTAATTTTGAATTCATAATCTGAGTCTCATTATTCTATTTTTTATAGACCTTAATTTGTATGGAATACATATAGAAATACAAAAAGAACATGTGTCCTTGATGAAAGAGAGATTAATACCTTTATGAAAAGAAAGTTCAGACTTATTTAGAAAGCATTTATTAAGTGCTTTTCATGATATGGGTATATAAAAACAGTGTTAGATATAATCCTTGAGCATAAGAAGATTATTTCTCCAGCATATCTTATCTGTCTAATAAACTCAATAATAAGATATAATCAGACTCCTTTGGCCTCAGTCTCTTCCAAGGTCATGTGCCACACCCTGCATCAGAGACATTCATTCAGTTGTCTCATGGTTAGTCTTAGGGAAAACTTGAAGGATCTGGTCAAATGCATTGTCAGGTTGGCAGAGGAATTCCATGTTTGTTTTAAAGATTTTACTATTTATGTTTAGAGAGCAGATGTATGAATCATCTAAAATTAGAAAGAAAGAAACCATTCATTCCATTCATCTCCCTGGAGGCCTTAGTAGATTATCTAGGATCTGAAGCAGTCCTGGATGTTAACTTTTCCAAACACTGATTGTCATATTTGCTATCACGTTTTTGCTATAGTTCTGCAGCATTTTCATTTAATGGGTTTCCTTCCAAATTTCAGGAGTTGAGGTTATTACCACATATTGCCAGCAGGTGGCAGTGATAGCTTATGACTATGTCCCAAACAACTAAATACAGCTTAAAATATTCCCTAGTAAAGAAGGGATGCACTAGCCAACTTCAACCAGAGGAAGATAACTTTTATGGAACACATTTTTAAATGAAATGATTGCCTAGATAGTAGTAGGATAGAGTGATTAAATGTTTCTGGACCTATGTGCAGTAGTACATGACTACAGTCCCAGTTACTCAGGAGGCTGAGGCAGAAGGATGGTGCGAGACCAGTTCAAGGCCAGTGAGGGCAACACAGCAGAATCCTGTCTCAAACACAGAAGTAATTACCACAGATTCTGGAATATGGGATGGAGTCCTGACTCTTTCATCTTCTAGTGGTGCAACTTCAAATAAGTCCCTTAATCTAGCTGTTTTTCCATTTCAGCTTCTGCAAAATGTGAATTATACCAGCAAAGATGAAGGGTTGTGAGGGTTAAAAGAGTTAATTTATGTAAAACTTTTTGAACAATGGTTGGTGAATAGTAATATAGAAGTATAACTGTCATTGTATATAATTTAGCATCTCTCAGTAGTCAGTCATTATTATTTCTTTAACCCAACTTTAATTTTATATGAAGGCTTTGAGAATGTTTCTTCCTGACTTGTCTTGAGATTCAGCTGGGAGTCAGTAGTCCTTAATGAAAGGAACCCTTCATTTAACTCTTGGAACAAGTCCTTTTAGGCTTGTTTCAGCAATGAGCTGTAACAACCCTTGGAAGAATGAATCTGTTATGTACTAGTTTTCACATTAATCAAAAAGAATGCTGTAATTTGCCTTCATAGTAGTCTAAATTTCTGTAACCCAAGGTACTTCCTTGACCCCTTTTCTGCACCACTGAATAAAGACCAGAAAGTTGTTGCATTGAGTGTTCTTGTCTTGAATTGATTTTATGATATTGTCTTTGATTAATGTGGAAAGCAATTCAGGAAGATGTGTTTAAGTGTTCTCTAGTCAGAGGCATGTATCATCCCCTCTTCTCATTAACTAGTGTCAGCATCTTCCTATCTTGTTGCTTGCAAGTGTGTTTAAGTACTTTTCCTAATGTGCATCGCAGACCTCTCCTTTTTTTACTTACATATATTAGTTGTAGATGGACACTGTTTTATTCAGTTTTTTGCCAATGTGACTAAAAGACCTGACCCAAACAACTGTAGAGGAGAAAAGTTTATTTGAGGGCTCATGGTTTCAGAGGTCTTAGTCCATAGAAGACTGATTTTATTCCTTGGGACTCAAGGTGAGGCTGAATATCATGATGAGAGTGTGTGGCAGAGGGAAGCAACTCACATCATGACCAGGAAGCAGAGGGAGACTCCACTCTCCATATATAGACTATATACCCCATATCTATGTCCCCAATGAACCAGTTCCTTCAGCCACATGGCACCTTCCTCTAATAACCATTCAGTTAATCCCATTAGGGATTTATTAACTTTTTAGTCCAAAGCTATAATCCAATCATTTCTCCTCCAAAACTTGCATTGTCTCACATGTGAGATTTTGGGGGACATCACATCTAAACCATAACACACAATATCTATATTTTGTTTATTTTTATGTGGTGCTGAAGATTGATCCCAGTGCCTCACACATGCTAGGTGAGCATTCTGTCACTGAGCAACAATGGCATCCCCCAGACCTCTCATTTTGGAGCTGTTTTCTGAAAGAGTATGTGTCCTTCTTCACAGATTTTTCTAAGCAAAATCCATTCAAAGTTTTCTAACATGGCTTCACAGCATTAAATTAAGCATCCTTTTCTGCCCCTTACCTCTCATTCTGTTATATTTGATAATTAAATTTTCCTGGGTCAGGCAACATAAGATGAGGTGGCACCTTTGACCACTCCAGGGCTCTGGAGTTGGGGGCAGAGATGTCAGGCAGAAGGAGGAAACCACTCAGGTGGACTGCTTTCAGGTGTTCAGTATGACCCAGTCTAACCTTGTGTCTGTTTTCCAGTTCCTTATTTGTGTGTTGCTGATCATGCTTCTTTTTTTGCATGCTTCTCAGGTGGAATTGGCATGAACTTAATAGCAGCAGATACTGTTATTTTTGTTGACAGTGATTTTAATCCTCAAAATTACTTACAAGCAGCTGCCAGAGTTCACCAAATTGGCCACAACAAGTGAGTGAGTTAGACATCTTCATTTTCCTGTTCTTTTGCTTGTAGTTCTGGATTGGGAAGCAAGGTGAAGAATGTAGTTCTGACAACAGTGTCATACTGAGAGTTGAGAATCTCTGGGTTTTAACCCCATTTTGGCACTGACTTGCAGAGTTGTATTCAGTGGGTCACATAATCAATTCAGTCTCACTTTGTTCTAAATAACGGTTAAAATGCAAAATGTTTAGAAGAAGCTTTTAGGCTTTAGTGAGAACCTCGCTCAGTTTAAAAATGGAGTGAAAGCTGGTATGGTGGCACATACCTGTAATCACAGCAACTTGGGTGTCTGAGGCAGGAGAATTGACACTTCAAGGCCAGCTTTGACAACTTACCAAAACCCTGTCTCAAAATAAAATATTTTGGGTTGTGGCTCAGTGGTAGAGCATTTTTCTAGCATGTGTGAGGCAGTGGGTTGAATTCTTAGCACCACATATAAATAAATGAATAAAATAAATGTCCATCAACCGCTAGAAAAAAATTTAAATAAATAAATAAAAATAAAACTTTTTTTTATATAAGCCTAGGGAGATAGCTCATTGGTAAAGCTCCCCTGGATTTGTTTCCCAGTACCATGAAAAGAAAAAAAAATGGGTTTAAGAGGTTGTAGAACTACCCTTTGACCTCAGAATAACATGCCTGCCAGGGGTTGTCCTTGGCTGTAGATGAAGTCCCAACTGTGGTCACTTCATCATCCTTTCCCTGACTCTTCTGGGACAGGTTCAGAGAGTAATTGAGGCCAGATCTCTTTAAAAAATGCTCAGGTCCAAATGAGCAATGTCCTTTGAATTGTTTCCTGAATATGGTCTATGGTCTCATTTGACTTATTACAGTGCTGTAAAAGTTATTTGACTGATTGCCTAAGACACTGTGGAAGAAGTAGTTTTTAGGAAAGCAGCTTCCAAACTGCAGTTCACCAACATGATCATAGAAAGAGGCCATTTTACTCTTGAGGCCAGGAACTTTAGACTGATGCTGACCTCCAGGTAAAATATGTTGTTCTTTTCTTTAAAGTCCAATAATTTACAATCAGTACTCTCTGTGGATGTGAATGCAAATAAAAAGTATCATCATTAACCACCCTTTGTCTCCAGTTACAAATTAGTTTGTTAGCCTAATTTATACCCACTCAGTACATACTACATGCAAGGTGCCATAGAAGCTAAATGAGTGTGGCATGTAAAGGCAGAGAAAATAGAATAATGAGAATGGACTTTAAACCATCAAACTTGGATTCTGATTTATACCTTATCACTTACTGGATATATGACTTTAAGCTGGTAACTTAACATCAGGGATATAATCTCTTTGGGGTTTCTAAAAATGAGTATGCCACTAGTTATCTCAGAGAGAATTTGTTTGGGTTTTTTGTTTGTTTGTTTGTTTGTTTTTAAAGAAGAACTTGACTTAATCAGTAATGATTAATTCCATACCTCCTCCTTAATCCCAGACCCTTTGTTCAATGACACAGTACTGATTCCATACCCAGAGGAGGGTGAATAAGACTGGGAATTCAAAATTATACTATAGGATATATGGATGGAAGAACTAGGATTATTTTCTTGAGGAAACAAAAATTAGATAGGAGTCAAATGCTGACTTGGAAGATTCTAGAGAGAGCTCCCTTTTAGAAAAAGACTTAAAGTTAATCTATAGCAGCAGCTTTTGGGTTAAAATTAGAACCCATATTATAATATACCCCAGGTACTTTTGAGGGATTAAGTACAGAGAGATCAATCCCTAGGATTCTGAAATGATTTAGGCATGAAGTAATAAATGGCCAAAAAGGGCAGTAGCTATGGGAAGATCTGCTGTAGGAAACACTGCAGAGAAAAAATGACAGGACTTGACTGTTGTTTTGAGGCAGGGAGTGAGAGAGATAACAAATTCAAAGAGGACTTCAAGGCTTTAAGCCTGAATGATGAGAACAGATTATAGGAAGATAGGTGGTAAAGTGTTAGGAAGGTGAAAATAATGTAGGCTTTCATCAACAGGATTTGTAGTAAAAATCAATGTAAATTAGAGGAAGACTCAGAAAAGTAAGGGATATCATTGAGAAAAATTTGCAAGAATTTAAAAGACCAACTATCAAACAAAAAATTCAAGAGGTAGGTAAAATGGGAAAAATCACATGGAATTATAAGAAGAATTATCAAGTTTACAATTATCCCAAGTGTGGCTTAAAAAACAGCAGTTTTATCTCACACATACCTGTATCTTTGCACATCAGCATTGCAGACAGGGATTGGTGCTATTTTTGTTAGGAAGTCATTGACTTGCAGAAAAGGTTCACAGTGTTTTGGGTACTAGAATCTGAAAGAGGAACCCTAGATTTTGTTTATTTGCTTGGTTTTTGTTTACCTTAGGGAGTAACTGGAGTCTGGCTTTTTCTATATTTTTAGTCTTCTGCATACTCATCTGTCATGATGGCAGGGTGGCTGTGCATTTTGTTTTCACACTATTGAAGAGGCAATTACAAATGTAAGCTAAAAGCTTGAGAGAGAGGTA
The DNA here is from genome assembly GCF_902686455.1 of Sciurus vulgaris. Classification (NCBI taxonomy): domain Eukaryota; kingdom Metazoa; phylum Chordata; class Mammalia; order Rodentia; family Sciuridae; genus Sciurus; species Sciurus vulgaris. The sequence continues at coordinate 2,102,786 of NW_027632957.1, forward strand.
GGAATATACTGTAGATGTCTAAATACATTTCTTCACAGGACCTTGAGAGATGAGTTCACTGTGGCCTGTAGTGAAAGTGCACATATTGCGAGTTATAGGAGATGAGGTCTCAGATGCTCAAACTTTTCCCCAGTGGAGGGAGCTCCAGGCATTCAATTAGGGGTTTACCTCTGATGTGAAATGCACAGGCACAACTCCTTGCTGTGGGCCAATATAGAGTACTGGCTGTGGGAGAGGACTTTGTTGGGACTACCTGCCCAGGCCAGGGGCAAAAAATTTCATTCTGGTTCTGTATGATTTCTTTCCTCCCCATCTAGACAGTGAGTTATTTATGGTTGCCAAGGACAAGGATAATAACACACTGCCTTGTCTCAAAAGAAAGCAGGTCATTTTTTAAATTATTAAAGAATCTAATAGTAAAAGCCATGGTTCTGGTTTGATAAATCTAAGCAGTGTAGAGTTTTGAAGTCCTGAAAAAGGAAAGCAGGTTCCTTATCATGCAAGGAGTACACAACAGAAAGAGAGGGACAGATATAGATGTAGTGAACATTTATTGAATGCTTACTGTGTACTAAGCATTGTCTGAGGTGTACTTTTTCCAGTTGTTTCATGGTGAAGAATAACAGAAGAATGATATAGACACTGTCTTTATCCCCATTTTAAGAAATTTTTCAAACGTCATTCAGATTCATGACTGTAATCCAAGCACTCTGTAACTTCCAACTATATACTCTTAATTACTATAATATACTGGTTTTCATTTTTTAAAAAAGTGAGTTTCTTAAAAACACATTGTGAGTACTCAATAGCAAGGAAAGCTAGGAGACTTAAGTCAAAGGGAGTGGAAGGGAGGATCCCAGTATGAACTGAGCTTCATCATAAATACTTGGCTTTCTTCTGTTTTGGTTACTAAATGCCAAAGGTGTTTGCCTTGATATATATATATATATATATATATATATATATATATATATATGCACATACACAGATATATACATAAATATGTTTATAGATTACTTACATTAATATATATATCTATATATATATAAATAATATATATATATATATATATATACACACACACACACACACACATACATACCTATCAAGGCTAAATATAAATATATCCAAGTGTGTTCTTGCTTAGTTTTGATGTCAGGTGTTTTCAAGCTATAGGACTTTAAGTTTCCAAGTTACTAAATAGACAGTATAGAGATAACTAAACAAAACTAAAAGGGCAAAATGCAAATGAGGGCCCATCATGTGGATCAAAATTGTTTCAGAATTCTTAAGAGATAGTGCTTAGGGAGGTGTAAATTTGGAAGGAGCAAGTGAAAGCCAGGTAGTACTATCTAAACTTTCTGGGTGGTTCTTGTAGCCTTAGGAAATAGGAGACGCATCCCCTAGAGAGGAGTGAGAGGAAAAGGCAGGATAGGGAGTGCACAGGACTATCCAAGGAGATTGAAATTCAGAAAGAGCCTTGGTGATCAGGATTGTTATGGTTTTCCCAAGGTGGGTTCCATAAAGTACTGTGGTAGAAAAGCAACTTGGCAAAGGAAAGAAGTCAGCTTATTGTGAGGCAAGGTATTGAGTGGCACCTTCTCTTTCTATGAAGTTTGACAGTGGGAGAGGTAGGAAGGTAGCTAATAGGGTCTCTGATTTTTCTCAGGACTACTGGAAGTACCTGTAAAAAAATGCTGGCGAGAGGTGCTACAGAAGATGCAGTAAATCATTTTATTCTTACTGTCCCCCCTAAAATAAAAGAAATTAGGGGCTAATTTTTTTTTTATTGCAGTTATAGATAATTATCAAAATCAATAGTTCTGGTCATCATTTATCAACTTTCTGCTTATTCCTCCTCTAACCCCACAGTAGCTTGGTTGAAGTCATCTTCCATGGGAGAGAAGAAAGTTCACAAGGGAAGGAATGTTCTTGGTGTCACTTAGACACTCAGTAGATCACCACATCCTGATCTTTGTTTTTATGAGAAGTAACTGGATTTTTTGTTTTCTCCATTAAAGTTGAGTGAAATACTCAAATTTGGCTTGGATAAACTGCTGTCTACTGAAGGTAGCACCATGGGTGAGATAGACATGGAGTCCATCCTGGGAGAGACAAAAAATGGCCAGTGGGTCTCTGATGCCTTGCCTGCAGCTGGAGAAGAGAGCAGAGAGCAGGGGGAAGGAAATGAGTTGGGGGGTAGGGTGAGCAAATGGCCCAGTCACCTCAAGCTAGTGCATGAGTGATATGCATTACAATAGGAAGTCCTGCATTCTACTCCCTGGGACCTCTTTTTCCTACCCAGCCTTACTGTCATCTTGAGAATATTCTTTAGGCTTCTTGATCCAAGAAATTGAAAATATATCTGTCTCTTCTCTTGTGGATAAACTTTGAATCCAAGTCATGATATGAATGCTTATGGTCCTGTCATCAAGGGTTAAATTTGTAGCTTTTCTCTCTTGATGCAGACATCTTATCTGGTCTTTATTGGAGAAGCATGTCATCTTTATGATCATGTTCTGCACAGTGATTCCTTTTCTTGATAGTAATTTTTTTTTAAATTGTAGCTAATATTTACGGGCATTTATTGGGGGTTCATCAACAGTGCCACCAACTATGTCATGTGCTTTATATCTTTTTTCCATTTAAACTTCATAAGATCCATGAGGTGTAGATCATTTTGTCTTCCTTTTCTTTTCTCTCCAAATTTGGTTAAAATATTTATCTTTTTTTAAAAGTATTTTTTTGTAGTTGTAGATGGACATTATGTCTTAATTTTGTTTATTTACTTTTTTAATGCAGTGCTAAGGATCAAAACCAATGCCTCACACATGCTAGGAAAATGCTCAGCTACTAAGCTAGACCCTAGCCCCAATATTTATCTTTTTATCCTTTTCTATTCTGAAATTTTTGAAATTTGGATTTGAAGGGATTTTGGTATTTATTTCTGTCTTTTCACATAGCAGCTTTGTATCATGCTTCCTAATATTGCATAATTTTAAAATGACTGTTTTCCTGTATCAGCAGCAATAGGGAGTCAATATGGTTTGGAGTGAGAGGGTTCATACTGAGCTTCTTAATTCAAGAGTTTCTTCTAGCTGAGCATGGTGGCACATGTCTGTAATCCCAGTGGCTCAGAAGACAGAGGCAGGAGGATCCAAGTTCAAAGCCAGCCTCAGCAAAAGCAAGGCACTAAACTACTCAGTGAGACCCTGTGTCTAAGTAAAATACAAAATAGGGCTGGGGATCTGACTCAGAGGCTGAGTGCCCCTGATTTCAATCCCAGAACTCCTAACTCCCCCAAAAAGGGTCCGTTCTCCAACCAATACAGAGAAGCGCCATGGTTTTGGTAAGTGGTGCTTCCTTTACTGGTAGGGAGTGGGCTGGGAAAGGCTTTTGGTTTTATCATTCTCAATTTTTACTACTTGCTTCCTTTTTTCTCTTTGCCATAAAATTGTCAAAGTTTGCCTC
>NW_027632957.1:3476623-3591876 GCF_902686455.1 Sciurus vulgaris
GATGAGGCAGACCAGGCAAAGAACAACTGCCTGGCAAAGAGAAGTGTACTTCAAGCAATCACAGGCCACAAGAGATGCCCTAGTTAAATGGGGAAGAGTAATCCTGAGAAACAGTTGTTCAGTAACAATGGAAGGCAACAATTTAAAAATTTGCTCACGCTTGATAGCTACAGTCACACCACTGAAAATTGCTATCTGAATTAAAATACCAAGTTGAATTTTTATGAAAGAGGGGAAATGTTCCTCAATCCACCTCTAGACAAGTGACTCCATTCAAATCCACTACAATAATATTATTACTTGTTGCCAGGGAAGAAGGAAAAGGAGGGGAAAAAAGAGAAAAATCTGTTTATTCACACATATGTCCAAGACACACATGACCAAATCTACCCATTTGCCAGCATCTAGTCAGTGTCCAGGAAATGTGTCTGTATTCGTGAACTCAAAAATTTTTATTAGTATACGTCATAAATATGCTATACAACTAAGCATATAAATGAAGTGTTTTGTGGCCTCTGGCACTTGAAAGTCTACTGGGGTTTCAGGCTAAATAAACTCACTTGTTTTAGTCTCTTAGGATTAATTCTATGTGGATTAATTAATAATTTTCATTCCATCAGTAATGCAACAAACAACACACTGCACTTGTTTATCAGTGGATACGTTCTAATGGTGAAACAAGGTACTCTAAATGCATCTCATAATTTATTTATATCTTCAGTTCTTTAGTCACAGACAAGAACTAAGTGATACATTTCTAGAGAATACTTAGTTCTCCATTTTCTTCATCTCCAATCTTTCCAAATTACTATTCCTCAAATGTTCCTCAGAAAACTTTAGGAGGTGTAAGGTGCATGGCATTCACTTTGGCATTATTCCTTTATTGCCACGCATTCCCCAAAACCATATTTCTCAGTTATAAATTATACTGCTCATCTTATTTTAGGCTTGGTGAGGTGGTTTAGGACTTTTCAAACAATTTTGTGCCAAAAAGAAATAGATTGAGTTTCAAATACAAAATGACATCTTTAACACACTGGGATAAACTGGTTTGCCACTTGCTACCCCTAAGCTTTGTCCACTAAACTATGATGTCAGAAACCTAAGCTTGACTTGTTTTAAGTGCATAATCTATTAACTGTTTCCAGATGTCATAACTACTCAGTTAAGAAATTATTTATAAACCACTTTATTGACCCTATCTGCAAATATGATGCACCTGTTATAAAATGTGATTATTCATCATACTACAATGACAGAGCCACATTAATGTCTATAATAGCTCAATTCACAATAGCTAAATTATGCAACCAACCTGGAAATGCTTTAACAAATGAAAGGATAAAGAAAATGTGGTATATCTACACAATGGATTAGTACTCAGCCATAAAGAAGAATGCAATTATGGCATTTGCTGATAAATTAATGGAACTGGAGAATATTACACTAAGCAAAAGAAGCCAATTCCAAAGAGCGAAAGGCTGAATATTTTCTCTAATATGTGGATGCTAATTCACCATGGGAGTGTGGGACAGGAACGAACAGAGGTACTTTGGATTAGACAAAGGGGAGGTAAGGAAAAGGAGGAGGTATGGGAGTAGAAATAATAGTATAATATAACAGACATTTTACCCTATGTACATATATGATTACACAACTAGTGTAACTCTACATCATGTACAATGAGAATGAGAAGTTATATGTCATTTATGTATGTGTCAAAATGTGTTTTCATGTATAACTAATTAAAACATTTAAAAATTCCATAACCCCACTCAATTCACATAGTCACAGAATATGGAAGAAAAAATTCTTTTCCTGTTTTAAAAAATATCTCTTTGCTGGGGATATTGATGCAAACCTGTAATCCCAGCAGCTCAGGAGGTTGAGGCAGGAGAATCACAAGTTCAAAGCCAGACTCAACAACTTAGTGAGGCCCTAAGCAATTTTCATGAGACACTGTCTCAAAATTTAAAAAGATAAAAAAGGCCCGGGTATGTGGCTCAGTGTTTTAGTGCTCCTGGGTTAAATTCTTAGTATAAAAAAATAAAAAAATTTAAAAATCTCAAAATTTCCTTAAAATCATTTGTTTTATTTCAATCTCTTTAAAAATATAAAACCCAATTGAACAGTACAGTTTCACCACTCTGCTCTAAACTACTATCCTACTACATCAAGAAATAATATGTGTGCAAATGATGAAACCTTAGAGAGTTATGCATAATTTTAAACACACTCCCATCTTAAATATAAAGGTTTCCTTAATTCTCTCTTTTTTCAAATTTGCAGAGCTGGGGATTGATCGCAGGACCTCACACATGCCAAACAAGCACTTCCCAACTGAGCCGCATACCTAACCCTAAAAATTTTCTTTATAATAGTACTTACTAATCAAGCAAAATATACTTCTAAGAATGGAATGACATTCTGATAAAAATTAGACTTATTAAAAATATTTCTTAATAAAATATTATACCACCTGACAATTTTCAAAATGAACAACTATGAAGAATTTCCTACATAAAGCTTATCTTCCAAGTTTTCAAGGGTGAAGTGTTCATGCTCCTGTTTTTTGTTTTTTTTTTTTTTTTTTTTTTTTTTGGTGCAGGGGTTTGAACCTGAGCTTCTTGTATATGCTAGGCAAGCACTCTACCAACTTAGCAATATTCCCAGCCCTCATGCTGTGAATACATTTGCTTCAGCCAGTCAATCCATGATAATCCATCCACAAGTGACTGAATTTTTTCCTCACTGAATTTCTATATTTTTTCTTCTAAATTCATTCAATTCAGGATACTTCAAGGACTCAATTCATGTGGATTTTTTCCTATAGAAATTCCAACTTTTGAATTTTTCATGGGATCACAACTTCTTGTCACTAATTTGAGAATGGGAAGAAAAGGTCTGACATCACAGAGTCTTCCTGTTTTATCCTCATGCTCCTCCTATACAACAGTTTTATTTACACATACAAACATATAGGAGTCAATTTTCATAAGCAGGTAAACATTGGGTAATCGTGAACTTGCTTCCATAACATCTGCTAATAAAAGAAATAGTACTTTCCCACTATACCTCCAACTAGTTCTGTATGCAAATGAAAATTCACAGGTATGGAACCATCAGATGCTCTGAGCCTATAGCCTAGTTCTCAAGGATGTGTGCCACAGCAGGAGGCATTATGAAGGTGATGCACATTTGAGACCATGGGGCCTGGAAATGACAGTCTCCATTCCATTGTTTTAAGAAAACAGACAGCATTACTTATTTTTTAAAAGGGAGGATTTGATGGAAGGTATTTTCAGATTAGAATATATACTGCCCAGTGCTCCACCACCGCTGGCTCCAGCTCACAGTGCAAAGTCAGCAGCCTAGGCCACTGGGACCATCTTGTTCCCGGCTCTTCCAGCTCACTTTCTTTCAGTCAGCTTCTGCCTATCCCACACGGTGCTATTCTATCCGGTGGCCCAGTGCCATGGCCCACTCCACAGCAGCCTCTGCATGCAATGCTACCTGGTCGCACCTTCAACTATGATTCATTCAGAACTGTTTTCCTAAATATTTACTGCCACACTCTGGGTGCAGTGGCACAGCCTGTAATCCCAGTGGTTTGGGAGGCTGAGGCAGGAGGATCAAAGCCAATCTCAGCAACATCAAGGCACTAATAAACTCAGTGAGACCCTGTTTCTAAATAAAATACAAAACAGGCTAGTGGTGTGGCTCAGTAGTTGAGTGCCTCTTAGTTCAATCCCTGGTACAAAAAAAAAAAAAAATCACTCATCTTCTGATTTTGATTCTAAATATTTTGTTCAACTACTCTTTCATTCAAAAAATATTTTTTAGTTCTTTCAAAAAACGAGGAATTGTTCTTGGTGCAGGAATAGCACATAGAAGACTCCAGTTTATTCTGGAGTGAGAAATAGCTAATAAACATGTATGTATAAAAGTACTTAAATTTAGTAGCATACCAAATGATAATGAATATAATGGAAGAAAGGTAAAGGAAGGAGGATGAGAAAGGCAAAGCTTGGGAGAAAAGAATGAAGAGTTTTAAATAACATGGTGGTGGAAGAAGTCCTACACGGGGAACAGTGTATGGGTGCATACCTGAAGGAGGTAAAGAAGACAGGAAATAAGTAGTAAGCCCCTGAGGGCCAATTATGTGGCAGTGGTCCCACAAAACCTTGCAAAATTGGTCAAAGTTAAATTAATGTTTTGTAAATTTCTGATGCCTTTTCTCAGACTCTTCTAGTTTGGGTTGATCTATGCGAACATCTAAAATTACAATGACAAAAATATTCTGCAATATTGCTTAAATTCATAGTTAACTTTAACAGTTTAGAAAAAAATCATGGAAAACAATTAGAAATAATAGTGATAAATAAATACTATAAAGAGTAAACAAAATGTAGAAACATCACAAGGCAGGAACAAAGGCAGCTTTATAAAAACTGATACAAAAAAGAGGGAAAGAAAAAAAAAAGATAAACCTAAGTACAATTTTAAATTTCTATCAGGCAAGAGGAGAGAGTTCAATTATAAAACACTCAAAAGTTTCTATAATAAACCTGTGAATATTCTGAAGGAAAAAGGAAAAATGAGATCAACAGAAGCTAGGAAAACAGACAGTCATAATAAAACAGTAAATTAAAGGGAAAAAATACTAAAAGGATTTTTACAACCAAATTTAAAAATATAAAATTTTCAGTGAGAACTCACAACAATGATTAAGTGGTCCATAATGTCAGGTACTGGACTTGGCATGGGGAAACCAACTCTCATGTATAACAATCAAAGTATAAATGAGGAACACTGCTGATTAAAAATTAGGCAATACTTGATAAAATTTTAATTACACACTTTCTTACATGCAACAATTCTATTTTTTAGGATTTTGCCTTTGGGCAAGAATACCCTTTAACATACTTTTTTATGTTAACTAAAAGAACTGAAAATAAGTAAAATGCCTATAATAATGGACTAAATAAGTTATGATATAGCTTTGATAGTATATTATGTAGGAGGAATCATTCAAGTGAATTTACCATGATATATGTGTATGTGTGTATGTGTATTATCCTTTTTTAAATGAAACTAATACATGAACACAGTTTACTACAAAAAAACTTTTATAAAAACAAGAAAATAGTCAACCAAATGACTGATTCCAACTCATAACACACTTCCTAAATGCAACCCTTTATCACTCTGTATTAGATTATTCTGGTGGTTAGCTTCTCAATTGAAATAATATGTGCATGCAGTTATATCTTGTTTGATCTACTTAAAACATTGTAAGTAACTTCCTATTATGAAAGATGAAGACAGTGTCCCTGCCTAATTACAATATTTTCTCATTCTACTTACTAAATTGACTGGATCCATGGCACTAAACATTTAACTCTCTGAGAGATAGATAGTATCTCTCAATTACTACAATATATGAAATTAAATGCACCCTATGCTTTTGAACACCTTCTTCCCATTTTGCTGAACTTTATTTCTTCTCTCACATATTCATATAAAAACTCTCTTGTATTTAAATCTATAAATTTATTCTAAATATTTAAAATTAATAAGCAATAAATTTATTAAAAATGTGTAAATATGCTTCATTTATATTTCAAGCACTGTTCAAATATTTTTCTATTTTTATATCTTTATTCATTCATTTATTTTTATGTGGTGCTGAGGATCAAACCTACTGTCTCACATGTAAAAGGCAAGCATTCTACCACTGAGCTACAATCCCAACCCAAAATTTTTCTATTTCTTTCTCAATACTTCATTGACAAAATTCCACAACTACTCAAGGAAAAAAAAAAAACATATCTAATGTTCAGGTGAAATATATCTTTCTGACACTATTCAAAATCACTTCCCATTTTGGTTTGATGCACATGTAGAACATATTTCTGAATTTCTGTGCCCCACTCTTACTTCTTAGGAAATGTGAAATGTTTCTCTCCACAGAAACAAGCATTTTCTTTATCTGTGTCACTAATGTTATCTAGCTCCTTACTCATTCTATACATCCATTCCTCTTCCTGGGTGTATAAGTAAAACAAAACTTGGCGCAGATATGTAGCTGAAATGGTGAATTGTGTGTGTTGTGCCCAGCAGCTCAAGACCCCACAAAGACCACCAGAGACCACAATCAATGCAAGCAAGAAAGAGTCATTTATTAGCAAGCTCGAGCCTGGTCGTCCGCACACTGGATAACTGGTGACGCTAAGAGGCCCCGAGCCCTTGTTTAACAGGGTTTTTATAATGAAAGGCAAGCAGCTTTACAGTGTTCTTTTTAATTGGTTAACATATAAAATTGTATACAAAGCATGTTATTTTAAGTTCTGGGTCACCCTGACCTCCAAGAGGAGGGTTATCATTATCTTTAAGTTTGCTTTTGTGCCAGCAAAGTTTTCTTTGGGGTCAGCTACCTGGCCTTTACAGATAAGATAAGAGATGAAAATTCTTTGTGGCTTTTATGAGGGGTTGAGGGCATTTTGGGAAGAGCCTCGTATTTGTATTTACACAGGTGTGGGCTCTTTCTATCTTTACATTTGCTAATACCCTTTTCAGATCATCCTGGATATTATTCTTTGCTGTTAAATTTCAAAATTTCACAAATGGCACTTTTAAAATAGTTAGAACATGGAGTCATATATATCAATGAACTTGCACTGTTTCTTTAAGATCATGAATCACTGTTGTACCCTTTTTTTTTGTTACTGTAGACTGTGATTCCACTGAGTTCTAGCACTGATCTACCTTCTTAGCCTGTATCTACTCTTTTTATTTTTGGTACTGGGGCTTTCCAGAGACATGTTTAACCAGCTCTAAGATGGAGTCTGGCATTGAGCCAAGAGGTGATGCATATTTAGTTTTAATATGGCATGATCCCTTATGACCTTTTGCCTAATTAGTTAATGTGTCCTTTGTGCTAGTGGTCAACAGATGTTCTTCATTCTTTTTTGATTGGTACCATGGGGCATGCTTCAATTGTGCTAATCCTAAGCTGATTGGCTGCCTTAGGTATATAAGACATTCTCTTCACCTGGGTGGGGGTCACAGCTTGCAGGACACAGGATGCAGGCTGCAGGTTGCAGGCTGTAGGTCACAGGCCATATGCCATACACCGTACACTGTACACTGCACCCTGCACCTCCAAGAAGCAACCCACCTTTAAGAAGCAGTAGACTTTTGATAAGCATAGCCTCTCTGAAAGTATAGCACCTCTAAAATTAAGCAAAGCCTCTCTTCCTCTAAGAAAAGTCTCTCTTCCTATCAAAGCCTCTCTTCCTCTGAGCAAAGTCTCTCTTCCTCTATGAACTAGCGGACAAGCAAGCAAGCAAGGAAGTAGCCCAGATAAAGATAAGTAGTTCATTCCTAGTCCGATAAATTCCCCCAAGATTGTTGCTGTGGGTGGCAACAAATGGTGGCCCGTATGGGAAGGGGAAATTGGTACAGTGGGGAAACTGAGGCATCTCACAGGAATAGGGCGAGGGAAAGTAGGAGCCTCATGGAAGTCTTTGGCCAGAGTGGTTTAATGGTGAGGGATAGTAAGAAACAATGGGGTCAGAAATTTTAAAGACCCAAATGATTAAGGTTAAAAAAGATGTATTAAAACGTAAAACATAATGACACAACAGTGAAGGAAACTGTTCAACAAAGAGAACAAAGTGAGGAAGAATTAAGTGGTAGTGACTTAGAAAGCAATTACTTAAATAATTTAGGAAAAACAAAGGAAAAAGATAAGGGAGAGCCAAATCTTATTCAACCTTCTGCACCATCATGGGAGGATCCTCTGACTAAGGCTATTCAGGACCTTTCTAAGAGCTTAGATGCCCTTGAATACAAAGAACCTCAAAATTCATGGAACTTGCCCATATTTGAGGATCAAAATAGAGATATCATCAACCATTAGACTTTAAAACCATTAAAAACTTTAAAGAGGCAGTTATGACGTATGGACCTCAGGTGCCATTTACCTTAAGTATGCTTGAGTTTTTGAGTAATTTAAATTTAACTCCTAATGATTGGAAACAGTTGTGCAGAACAGTGTTATCTGGAGGACAATATGTGATTTGAAGAGCTCAGTGGCAAGAAATATCTGTTGAACCTGCTCGCAGAAATGCAGCAGCGGGGTTTCCTGGTAGAAATGTTGATATGCTAACAGAAGGCCAATATACTCCAATAGATATACAAAATCAGTATGATCCTGGAGTCTATGCCGATATCTATAGCAGCAACCAAGGCCTGGAAAAACTTTACAGGGAACCAGTGATCTCCAAGGCAGTCTGTCCAAGGTTATACAGGTACCCAATGAACCATTCACAGAATTTGTGGATTGCCTCTTACAGATGGTAAGTAGAGTTTTTGGAGAGGTAGAGACAGTTATGCCTTTGGTTACCTTTCTATCTATATAAAACTTTGTAAAGATATCAATGAGGCAGAGATTACAGGAAATATAATTGCTGCAGCTATGAGAGGTGCCTCTCCTTTAAACACCTCTGGAGGGGCTCGCCCTAAAGGCTGCTTCCTATGTGGACAGCCAGGACATATCAAAAGGCAATGGCCTAATAAAAGACAAGAGATGACTATAATAAAATCTGTTACACTTCGTGTCCCAGGTTTTTGCCCAAAGTGCAGAAAAGGAAGCCATTGGGCTAATAAGTATAGATCATGTACAGATATTAAGGGGAATGCACTTCCTAGTAATTCAAAAAATGGGGCACTGGGCCCTTGGCCTCAGGGCCAACAAATGTATGGGGCTTTAGAGAGTAACAATATCAGATCACAAATTCAGATGATTCCTCAACACAATCCTTCCTACCCATTGACTCCCTTATCAGAGGAACAAAAGGAAGTGCAGGATTGGACTTTTGCTCCATCACCTGAATAGTATTAACACCTGAGATGGGGGTTCAATTGATCCTACTGGAATCCGAGGACCCCTCCCACCTGGCACGGTGGGGCTTGTCTTAGGGCAGAGTTCAACTACTAGAGCAGGGCTTCAAGTACTCCCTGGAGATATAGATTCTGATTTTCAGGGAGAAATTAAGATAATGCTTAGTTCTCCTTGTGGTATTATTGCTGTTAATCCTGGCGACAGAATCACTCAATTACTCCTCCCTCCTAGTCTTCATGAATCATTTAGATGTTTACCACAAGACCAAAACAAAAGAGGCTTTGGCTCCACCGGTACAGGACCTACAGTTTGCTGGGCTCAAGATTGTTCAAAGAGATCTTGTATAAACTCAAAGTACAGGGAATTGAATTAGAAGGACTACTTGATACAGGAGCTGATACTTCCATTATCAATTCTCAACATTGGCCAAAACAGTGGCCTTTACAAAGGTCATCGTGTACTCTAAAAGGTCTTGGATATTCTAATAGTCCAGAACAGAGTGCAAAGATTTTAAAATGGGAAGATAATGAAGGACATCAGGGAATGTTTCAGCCTTATGTTTTGTCCTGTTTGCCAGTTACCTTATGGGGAAGGGATGTATTACAGCAATTGGGAGTACGTCTTACCACTGAGCCTATAGGCTCGAGTGATGAAGGTTGGATGTTAATGAAAAAACAAGGGTATATTCCAGGCAAAGAATTAGGCAAAATTTTACAAGGAAACCTTGAACGCATTAAGGCCAGAAAAAATCAGGCTTGGACAGGGTTAGGATATTTTCCTTAAGGGCCACTGAGATTAATATCTTGAAAATACCATGGCTTTCTAATAAACCAGTTTGGGTCCCTCAGTGGCCCCTATCTAAAGAAAAATTACAGGTGGCCTAACAATTAGTATGCAGATTATGGGTCCTACTCAGCCTGGACTTTCTAACCCTATAGCTATTTCCAAGAATTTTCACCTGATAGCTATTGACATAAAGGATTGCTTCTTCTCTATTCCTCTACATCCTGAAGATGCTCCCAGATATGCTTTTACAGTTCCTTCTATTAATCATGAAGGACCAGATCAAAGATATCATTGGAAAGTTTTGTCTCAAGGCAGACAAACAGCCCAACTATAGGTCAGGTTTTTGTAGACCAAGTTTTACAACCCATAAGAAAAAGGTATCCAAAACTCATCTGTCTCCATTATATGGATGACATTCTATTAGCTCCTCCTGATCATCAGAATCTCCTTGAGTTATTTGGGGATATGACTATCAGCCTAAGACAACATAGGTTAATCATAGCAGAAGAAAAAGTACAAACTAGATCCCCAATCTTGTATCTAGGATTTCAAATTATGGACACATTCATCAAATCTCAAAAAATTCAGCTCATTAAAGATTGGTTAACCACTTTAAATGATTTCCAAAAACTACTGGGGGATATTAATTGTCTTCAGCCAACTTTGGGCTTCTCCACAGGAGAATTAAAGCCTTTATTTGACATACTCCATGGGGATCCTCATCCATCTTCTCCAAGATTTTTAACTAATGAAGCTAGATAAGCTTTAAGTAGAGTAGAAAGGGCTATTGAGTATGCCCACTGTGGTAGAATTAATTTATTAAAACCACTTCTGTTTGTAGTAATTCCTTCTCAATATATGCCCACAGTGTTTTCTGGCAAGAGGGACCTTTGATGTGCATATATTTGTCTGTCTCTCCAAAAAATGTAATTGAACCCTACACTTCTATGGTAGCACAACTCATTCTTCAAGGACTTAAATCTGCAATTAGAGTGTTTGGAATTCATCCTACTACTATTATCATTCCTTACTCAGCCCAACAAGTTGAATATTTATGCACTAATGATAATGATTAGGCTGTAGCTAAATATTCTACTTTTGCAAATTTTGATAATCATATTCTTAAATCTCCCTTATTATCCTTTTGTTTAAATCATCCTGTTATATTTCCTCAGGTAGTTAAAAAACAGCCTATTCCTAGAGCATTAAATGTTTTTACTGATGAATCCTCTAATGGTACTGCTGCAGTGGTCACTTGCCAAAATACTATCACTCATATTACTTCTCATAAGTCTGCTCTACTGGTAGAAATGGAAGCTGTGGTCATAGCCTTTATAGAATTCAAGGAACAACCCATAAATCTTTTTACAGACAGTAATTATAGTAATTATATTGCACAAGTAATTCCTAAATTAGAATTGGCTGGACCTATAGCTCCTCATACTCCAGCTTTTAGGTTATTTATTCAAACAAAAAAGCTCTTATTGGAAAGTAAAGAACCCATGTTTGTTGGACATACAAGAGCTCATACTAATTTGCCTGGTCCTCTACATGAGGGTAATCATAAAGCTGATCTTACAACTCAAATTATTTTCACATTTTCTTCAGTAGAACAGGCCACTCAATTTCATGCTCAATTTCATGTTAACAGTACATTACAAAGTAGATTTAAAATAACTAAAGAACAAGGTAGAACTATTGTTAAGGGATGCCAATCTTGTGTTATTCATTCTCCAGTTCCACATGTAGGCATCAATCCCAGAGGGCTTTTACCCAATCACTTGTGGCAGATGGATGTTACTCATGATCTCAGCTTTGGAAAACTAAAATTTATTCACGTGTCTATTGACACATGTTCAGGATTGATTTTTGCTTCTCTCCATTCTGGGGAAAAAGTTAAAGATGTTATCTCTCATTGCTTACAAGCTTTTGCAGCTATGGGCATTCCTAAAATGTTTAAAACAGATAATGGCCCTGCTTATACTTCATCATCTTTTACTCAGTTTTGTCACAAGTTTCAAATTACTCATAAAACTGGAATTCCTTATAATCCTCAAGGCCAAGGCATAGTGGAATGTGCTAATCAAATGCTCAAGCTCATGCTTTTAAAACAAAAAGGGGGAGATTGGGTTACCTCCAGAGATAGATTGGCTATAGCTCTTTTTACTCTAAATTTTTAAACTATGGATTCAGAGGGTTATTCTGCTGGAGACAGACATTGGAATCCTCATCAGCAAAACAAACCGCTAGCCTGCTGGAAAGATATTTTTACAGGGATGTGAAAGGGTCCGGACCCGGTGTTAATATGGGGGCAAGGATCTGTTTGTATCTTTCCACAGGATGCAACCTCTCTGGTGTGGGTGCCAACAAGATTCTTCAGACAAGTTAATGATCACTCAGCCATTGATAAACACCAATATGATGTGCACTTGCTGCCTTAGAAGCCAGAACTGCTTGGTTGTCTCAAAAAGATGGCTGGTAGTCAAAGATGGAAAAGTCTCATGTGGCTGACATATCAACCTAAGACAGGAGCCAAGACAATAATATCAAGCTTCTTGGTTATCCAATGATGGGTAAGAATGTCAGTAGGACATGTGGATGCCTAAGACAGGCACAGGCAATCCAGATGTAGTGATAGCCATCATGCATCCATTAGAGTTTTCTTCACCTTTTTAAAACTAAAAAGGGGGAGATGCAGAGACATGTTTAAGCAGCTCTAAGATGGTGGCTGGTGTTGAACCAAGAGGTGGCACATAATTAGTGTTAATATGGTGCGATCTCTTATGACCTTTTGCTTAATTAGTTAATGTGTCCTTTGTGCTAGTGGTCAACAGATGCTCTTCATTCTTCATTGGTACCGTGGGGCATGCTTCAATTGTGCTAATCCTAAGCTGATTGGCTGCCTTAGGTATATAAGACATTCTCTTCACCTGGGCGGGGGTCACAGCTTGCAGGACACAGGACGCAGGCTTCAGGTTGCAGGCTGCAGGCCACAAGCCATATGCCATACACCGCACCCTGCACCTCCAAGAAGCGACCCACCTTTAAGAAGCAGTAGACCTTTGATAAGTGTAGCCTCTCTGAAAGTGTAGCACCTCTAAAATTAAGCAAAGCCTCTCTTCCTCTAAGCAAAATTTCTCTTCCTCTAAGCAAAGCCTCTCTTCCTCTCAAAGCCTCTCTTCCTCTGAGCAAAGCCTCTCTTCCTCTATAAACTAGTGAACAAGCAAGCAAGCAAGGAAGTAGCCCAGGTAAAGATAATATAAGTAGTTCATTCTCAGTCCACTTCTGATAAATTCCCATGGGATTGTTGCTGTGGGCGGCAACAGGGCTTGAACCCAGGGGTTCTTAACCACTGAATGATATCCCAAATCCCTCCTGCCTGATATTTTTTACCTTTATTTTACTTATTTTTTAATGTGATGCTGAGGATTAAACCCAGTGCCTTACATGTGTTAGGCAAGTACTCTTACCACTAAGCTACAACCCCAAGCCCCACTGTTGTACTTTTAATGGATCTTTTGCCTGTGCTAAACTTGTATCATCAGATGCTGGTCATTTAGAAAAAGTGTAATTCGTTGACTCAAGAACATCTTCCAAATTTTGACACATATCTCCACAATTATCAAAATAACCACATTGCTTAACCATCCTACTGAACTCACCAGAAAGTTTTTCAGTACAGAAACATTGTCAAGGTGACAGCAATAGATATGAGTTTTTAAAATTCAAATTTTCAATTATAAGATCAAATTTTCTCTTTGGTTACAAAATCTGTCAGTCATTTTTTCTGAAGTACAGGCTCACTTGTTCTGTTTTAAGAAAATATGTTCTAAACACTTAAGTTACAGTAACCAGTTCATATGACAGCATTTAAAGTTGACTGTTTTTTAGTTTTACTTTAGTACATACAACTGCTTTATGTGTATAATTTATTTGTTAACATACAGTATTGAAAAAATGTACTGAAGAAGCAACATGCAATATCGTTATTCTTAGAACTATGATGAAATTCTCAGTTAAAGATTGTCAGGTTTAGTTTAGTTTGTAGTTTTAGTGTTCCACCCAGGGGTGCTCTACCACTGAGCCATAGCTCTGCCCCTTCTTTATTATTATTTTGAAACAGGGTCTTTCTAAATTTGCATATCTGATCTCAAACTTATTATCCTCAAGCCTCTGCCTCCTGAAAAGCTGGGATTAAAAGTGTGCACTTTTTGTTGTTTTGTTCTATGAACAGTAAAGAATTTGCTGACTAGAGTTTAGTACCATTGCCTTAATTTATAACAGTTTTACACACCACTGCTTTCCACCATCACTGGAAGACATCAATAGAATCAAAAGGCAAATAATAATTAAGATCCCCTGAAAGGGTCTCAAAGACCCTCTGGAGGTTCATCATGAGAACCAATGTCACAGAGCTAACCCATGTCATAAAAGACAATGAGATATTTCAATTTGGGGCTGGGGTTGTGGCTCAGTAGTAGTGTACTTGCCTAGCATGCATGAGGCCCTAGGTCCGATCCTCAGCACCACATAAGAATTAAATATATGTATATATACATGTATATATACATGTATATAATATTTGTATTTAAATGGAGAAATACTCATCTAAAATTTGACTTAAATCTAAATCTAATCATTTTTATATGGAGATTGTTTGCTAATTTTTGATGTTTCTTAAGAGAAGACCAGGAGATTCATTTCTTGTGTTCATTCAAAAGTGGGCACAGGGCACTCAGTGAACCTGCATTAGATTAATGAATATCCACTGAAAAGAGTGGTTACCTAGTTCCTTTCCACTTTTCAAATTGAATTGTCAGTCCTTCTCTCTGCTCCAGTAACCTTAGCTTTGAATAAATATTGCCTTCTGATTGGTTCTTTGTTCTTCTACTGGAGTCTTCTTTCCAAATTTTAGTTAGAAGAATAGAAAGAAACTGTCTTCAACAACACACACAAAAAAGTGACCTACTATGACATTGAAAGAAGCAATGCAGATGTTCCATAAAGAAATAGAGAAAGAGAATTCCACTCCCATGTTCAAAACCATGATATTGAACAAAGGTTTGGAAATTTCACACCATCATTTCTTCTTGATAAAAATTACATTCATGAATTTTGTAACCAAAATATTTTCATCTATGTGAGGCATTTAGAAATGGCAACAGAAGTGCCAGTTCCTTGCTACTTAATGGGATCCTTAGAACTTTGCCTGCTGCCACACAAAGATTTCCAAAAAAATTCTGCAATACCAGTGCCACTGTAATGGGACTATGGAGACAAAGAAGTGAGATTTCTGATGACTACATCTTGGAAATGAAATACCATGGATCTTGTTGATTTATTTTTCTTTGAATCCACATACTGATGTGGATTCACCTAGATGGGGAAGTTACAGGTTTTGGACACTAAAATTCTCTGGTTCCAGTGATCCTTGTAATGTACCCACATCATACAATGAGAAGAAATATTGAAACAATTCTAAATTGCACAGGAAGCATTGGAAGGTCTATGACGCAGGGAGTCTATCTCTGAATATCAGTCATGACAAACTTCCAGTGGGGCAGAGTGGAAACATGGACAAAGTAGAAGTTGATTTCCCCTCTTTTACTGTTGGACTCACATCATGGTAGAGTTGTATGTTATCCATTGTCTCTCTCCTTTCTGTGTTGTGTTTTCTGTATGTTGGTGCATTATAGACACATGACTCAAACATTAGGGTTCCCAAGAAGTACGTATATAATTGGCCTTATACACCTGAAGACAACTTCAAAAGCATATACTAGAATAATCCCAGGAGAAATAATGGCAAAAATATTCAGGCCTTGTAAGGCATAATGACTTCTTCAGGACAACCTGCATGACCAGACTTCCTGTCGAGAGAAGTCTGTATTATTACCTTTAAATAAAACCTGCTTAATATGTTTGCCTTGGCGTGCTTCTCTAGTGTTCAATCTTCAACATTAGAAGGAGCAGAACTCGTCACCGGTAAATGGTGGTATCAGTGAGTCAAAAGTTTTCTCTGAGGTGTGTATTGCAGGCTCTCTGAGGTGAGTAGAAAGGCTCTCTAAGGTGTTTAGAGAAGACTTGCTAAGAAGTATAGTTACTAGGGCTTGTGAAGTACTAGTTTGCACTCACTCAAATATGTAGTTATATCTCTCTGAGGTGTGGAGGGAATGATGTAAGGTGGTGCTCTTTTAAAGGATAGTATCACAACTTGATCAACATCAAATTCAATGAGTCACAAATATGAGAAACAAATATAAACACACACAGACAAAAACTTCTGAGGTTGTGGTGCTATCTAAATGGGAATCTGAGTGGAGGGCTAGACTCTACTCACTTCCAATGACCTGTCCTGTTTCACCTGTGATCTTCTTGGGAAATATGACCAGAATTGTTGGTCTCCACATTGATACAGTGCTACTAATCTTGGAAAGGCCCCTACTAGCGACTTTCCTGAGAAATAACCATCCAAAGATTAGTAGAAAACAAGAACTCATGGATCTGGACTTGCTGTCCCAACACAAGTGAACAGAATGGGAGGTTATGTGGCATGTGGGTGCCTTGCTACTAGGGTTCCAAGTTCTGTGTGTTCTACTGCCAAGGAAGTGAGTTCACTTCCTTGGGGACTCCATAGCCAAAGATTTTTCTCACACAAGATGGTTCCTTCTTTCTTTCTTTCTTTATTTATTTTTGCACTACTGGGGATTGAACCCAGGTCCTCACTTCAATTTCTTTATTTTTGTTGTTTTGTAGTTTTAATACCAGAGATTTTTCACCTCTTTTGTCAAATTGATTCCAAAGTACTTTATTTTTAGAGATTTTGAACAGTGTAGTGTTATTTGTCTTTCAGTGGATTCATTACTGATGTATAGGAATGCATTTGAATTATGGGTATTGATTTTTTATATCCTGTTACTTTGCTGAATTCACTTATTAGTTCCAGAAGATTTTTGGTGGAAGTTTTTGGATCTTCCAAATATAGAATGATATCATTGGCAAATATGATAATTTGAGTCCTTCTTTACCTATTTGTATACATTAATTTCTTTCATGTCATAGATGCTTCTCAGGTCATAGAGGATAATTGGGTAATAGAGGCCAAACAGGCCCCTAAGGAGACTCCAAAAACCTCCAAATTGTCATCCAAATACTCAACAATGGGGGTAGGACTCTGCCTGTGAGAAAATACTGACTCCAACCTGGTGCCAAGGAACTTACTCCCAATAATAAATTTTCTCCACCTTCTGGCAATTTTATGCTCCCTTGTTTGAACAGTAACGGTCTCAGGACATCTACCACTGGCATGTTAATTTCATTAGTCTCCTTTATTATGTGCTAGAACATTAATTTCTGCCTACCTCACTTACCCTAGCTGTTTTCTGTGGCCAAAACATGTCATTAGATGACATCCCAGCCAGAACAAATCCACCTCTTCCTCAGCCTGACCAAGAAAGAATAAGCCCCATGTCCTAAAGTTGTACCTTTTGAAAACTAAGTTGATGAATACAAAGCTACCTGTATTTTGCAATTTTGCATCCTGGTTGTCCCCTAACTCTGTTGAAACCCTTAGCTTTTCTACTACCAGTGTTCCAGAAAGGAAATTTCATTACTGCAGTTTTGTTCCCCAGGTGGGA
The DNA here is from genome assembly GCF_902686455.1 of Sciurus vulgaris. NCBI lineage: Eukaryota > Metazoa > Chordata > Mammalia > Rodentia > Sciuridae > Sciurus > Sciurus vulgaris. The sequence continues at coordinate 3,493,955 of NW_027632957.1, forward strand.
CAAATCTATCCAGTCATTTGTCTAACCTTGGGAACTTGCAGTGCTCTAAATGTGGTAGAGGATAGCCCTCAGAACTGTGGGAAATTTAGACACAGGCCTGGATACTTTACATAACACATTCTCTCTGGAACAAGATCATGTCAATTCCCTAAGAAAACAGTTCTCCTTCATCAGAATTTTTTTTCCTCCTTCATGCCTGGAATTACACCTGGCAGCTTATGTCTGACAACTGTAATCCTGTTGATCTCCTTCTTTACTGATACCTTTCCTATGTTTTGCTAGCTTCTCCTAGTTTTATTACAGATGAATACCCTTGCTGAGGCTCCTGGCTACCAAGGCATGACCAATTCATATCCTTGTCATACTGTCCAGGAAGGGTAATTTCAATATTATATTGTTAGTCAAGAAGATGGATGCATGGAATCCCTGCTTGGGAGAAGTGCTGTGAGCTTGCTTAAATAATATCCAACTTATATCCTGGGGCCAAGCCATGCACACACCATAGAGATAATGTTCTTTCCTTTCTGAAATTTCATTTATGCTGTTCAGGTCATAAAACTCACACAGTTCTTAGGGGCTGTGCAGGTCCTAAAAGTTTTGCTGGTCATAGAGTAAACTCAGGTTATAGATACTACATAGAGGTTAGTCAGTTAATAAAAGCTACTCAGGTCATCAAGATATGGAGGATGAGAGGCTTCAGAATACAGAAAATATGCAAGTCATAAGGTTATATAGGTGATAGGGGTTACACAGATCATACAGGATGTCCAGTTCACAATGGCTGTTCAAGTCATAGAGCCTACCAAGTTCTTAGGGACTACTAATTCCATATTTTACATAGGGCATAAGCCTTTGGAGCTCATAAAGGCTCTCAGGATTACATAGGTCATTGATGTTTCATGGGTAATATGTGATATAGGGTCATAGAGGTTATTCATACTGTAGAGATTATGCAGACCATAAAAGCCTTCTCAATTTTTTGAGGCTGTTCAACTCCTAGAGTTTACACAATTCATAAGGGCTTCTCAACCCATAGAGACCATTCAGACTATTGATACTACACAGGTCATATGGGTTAATCAGCTCATTTAGGCTACTTAGACCAGAGAGGATATGCAGGACAGGGGGCCTATGGTAGGTCATGAAAAACATACATATTACAGATATTATACAGATCATAGATATTTGGAAGGTTATAATAACTTCTGAGATTATAATGACAATTCAGGTCTTAGAAGCAATGCAGGTGCAAGGGGCTTCACAGATAATAGAGGCTCTGAATACTATTTTGGTTACATAGGCTACACAGACCATAGTAGCTACATAAATAAGAGGTTATGAGAGTTGTAGAAGCTCGTTATTCAGATAATAAGCAGTAAAAGTCATAAAATCTACAGAGATCATAGAGTCTATGCAATTCACAGAGGTTAACAGGACTTAGGCACAACTCAGGCCAGGTAGGCTACTGTGCATATAAGACCTGTGCAAGTCAAGAAGGTTACATGATTAATGGAGGCTACAGAGTTCATAGTGGCTATTGAGGTCATTTATGTTTCTCAGTTCATAAGGTTATGGAGGTCGTAGAGATTGTTTAGACTATAGAAGAGACACAGGTCATTAAGGCTATGCAAGTCATAGGAGATATTCTGGCTACAGAAATAGCACAGGGCATATGAGTTTTATGATCATTTTGGGTACACAGGCCATAGAAATGGTACAAGTCAGAGAGTATATGCAGGCCAGAGACCCTGTGCAAATCATAGAGGTTATGCAGTTCATAATGCCTATACATATTATAGGGCATACTAAGGTCGTTTAGACAACTAAATCCATAGAGGCTATTCAGGTCTACTAGGCTACTCAGGATATAAAGATATGCAGGCAATAGAGGCTATGCATGCTGTAGAGGATACCCAGGTATAGAGGTGATACAGTTCATAGAGGCTACTCAGGCCATACAGGCCACACATGCCATTGTGATGATGCTGGCCATAGAGAATATTTATTTTATTAACTCAGTACACAAAGAATAAACAAATCATATCAGTTTCTAAGCTTATTTACACATTTTAGTCCAAAGAACCTATGAAAGTTATAGACTTTGCAAAGAAATGGAGACTATTCAGGGCATAGATAATGCACACACCATATAATGTACTCAGGTCATAGAGAATATGAAGGTTATACAGGTTAATCTGGTGTTAGGCACTATTGAAAACTTAGAGACTTTGCAGGGCATAGAAGTCATTTCGGTTATTCAGGCTATAGAAGCTACATAAATCTTAGGTGTCACTCAGAACACAGAGTATTTGCAGGTAATAAAGTCTGTGCAGATCATAGGGGCACCATGGGGCATAGTGGTTCCTGAGATCATTGAAACTATACAGGTCATTTAGGCTAATAAGGTCATAAAGGCAACACAGGGTTTAGTGTTTGTGTACACCATACAGGCTATGCATGTCATGAGTCATTCACATGTCCTGGATACTACACAGGTTGTGGATGCTACATTGGCCATAGAGTTTATGCAGATGTTAGATGCTTCTAAGTAATAGAGGTTATATTGGCTGCACATTGACTCAGTTCAAGCTGCATTATCAGTTTAAGAGAAAAATAGAGGTTTTTCAGGTCATAAATTCTACACAATTATAGGAATTATTCAGGACATGTAGGCTACATAATTGATAAATGATACAAATGTCATCGAGAATACATAAGTCACAGATATTATATAGGACATAGACGTTACTGAGACCATAGAGAATACACTGGTAATTAAGGAAACCCAGGCCATAAAAAAGATGCAGGTCATAGAGGTTACACAGGTCAGAGTGGTTGTGCTACTGAAAGAGACTACTTAGTTCCAAGTTATTACTTAGGTATAGAGAGTAAACAGACAATAGAGATTAGGTCATATGTACATACAGATCTTAAGGGATCATCAGGTCATAGAAGTTTCATAGGTCATGGAGGATACTTAGGTCAAAGAGGTTATGCAAGTCATAAAGACTACTCAAGCCACAGAGGGCATGTAGGCCAGAAAGTCTACTCAGGACCTAGAGTCTTTTTAGGTCACAAAGGCTGCAAGGATTATAGAGGGTTTACTGGTCAAAGAGGCTACTTAGTTCATGAAGGTTGTTCTAACCATTATAGCTGCTCAGGTCAAAGAGGATACATGGGTCATATAGGCTACAAGAACACAAAGGCTATGCAGGTCAAAGGGGCTACAAGTATTATATAGATAAAAAGGTCATTTATGCTAAGGCCATTATCCTCTATTTAGGTTTCTCAGGCCATCATAACTACACAGGTCATTGAGTGTATGCTGGTTAAAAGCTACTATGTCACAAAACTTACACAGGTCAGAGATGCTACTTAGATGATAGAAGAGAGGCAGGTTACAGTGGCTACACATTACAGAACCAACTCTGGTCATGAGGGTTACACAGTCCAAAGATGGTACTCAAACTACATAGGCTACTCAAGGGCATAGAACCCACTTTGACCACAGAGATATGAGAAGTCACAGAGGTTATGAAGATTATGAAGGTTACTATAGCCATACAGAGTGCTCACTACATAAGGTTATTCAAGCCAAAGAGGCTGCATAGGTACTTGAGGCTAATCTGGTCATAGAGATTATGGAGCTAATAGAGACCCTGCAGGCCATGGAGAATACTCAGGCCATAAAGGTTACATAGTTTATAGAGCCTATGCAGTTCATGGTGGCTATACAGATCATAGACTTCAAAGGTCACAGTGGATTACTGTTTTTCTGGAGAATACCAATGTCAAATATGCTACACAGGTTACAAGAAATACACAGGTCATAGATGCTGTATAGGCAATAGAATTTATTCATTCCATAGATTCTATGCAGGTCATAGAAGTTGCACTATCAATAGAGTCTACTCAGGTCACAGAAGGAACATGAACAATAGAGGTGATACTATTTAAGTGAACCTACACAGACCATAGAGGATATACTGGCCATAAAATTCTTCATAATAAAAAAGAATATATAAGACAAAGATGATACAGAGGTCATATAATCTACTAATCTCATACAGCTACAGAGGACATGCAAGCTTTTTTGACACAGAGTTTTTATAGTTAATAGATGGTAGTCAATAATAGAGGCTAAGGTTATATAGGCCAATGAGGTCATATAGGCCAATAAATTCATAGAGACTTGCAGGTCATTTAGGCTACTCAAACAATAAAGGTTACATAGGTCATAAAGAGTACACTGTTCATAGGAGCTACTCGAGCACATAGATTCTGTCGATCACAGAGGCTACTGAGGTCATAGAATACACTAAGGTCATTTAGTCTACTAAGACCATAGAAGCTAAGAAGTAATTTGGACTACTCAGTCCATCTAGGGTACAGAGGATGTAGCACCTTCCATGGTCATAATAGGTGACACAGGTATAAAGTCTATGCAGGTAATAGAGAGTACTAAGGTCATAGAGACCACATAGTTCCCAGAGAATACTCAGGATAAAAAAAAATCTTCAAAATTAATAGTGGATACTGAAGTAATTGAACTTTTTAGACCATAAAGGCTATGAGATTTATAGATGCTGTGCAGGTCATAGAGGCTAATAAGGCCATAGATTAAAAGCAGGATATATGGATATTTCATGTCCTACAGGTTACTCAGGCATAGATGCTATGAAAGTCACAATGGCTACACAGATCATGGAGGCTATGCGGGTAATTGCAGATATGCAGTTAATGTATGTTACAAAGATCATAAAGGCTAACCTGGTCATAGAGGTTAAGGTCATATAGGCCAATATGGCTAAGTAATTTATAGAGGTCAAGGCCATGTAGGCTACTCATGGCATAGAAGTTCTGGCCCTAGCTCTAAGACCATAGAGACCACACACAACAAAGAGGCTAAACAGGGCATAGAGGTACATATATCCTAAACATTGCAGAGGTCATAATGTCTAGGCAGGACATTTAAGACACACAGTTTATAGATGTTATGCAGGTTATAGAGGTTACTTTGTCCATTGTGGAATTGGAGGTCTTGAAGATATGTAGGCAATAAGGACTTTGCTGAACTTGTGCCACAGAAACACCAGGAGTCACAGATGTTATTCCAGTCATAGAGGCTATTCCATCCAAAGGTGATATAGGCAATGATAGCTGCCCAGAGCATAAGTAATGTGGGGGTCATGGAAGAAATACAGGTCCTAGATGTTATACTGGTCATAGATGCTACAAATTCCATACAAGTTTTAGAGGCATAAGATAATAGTGGTTATACTGGTCATAGGGGTTACTCACAAATAGAGAGTACACAGGCATAAGATTCTTCTCAGCCCATAGATGCTACATAATTCATAGGAGTCACTCATGCCAGATAAACTACTTAAGTCATAGAATATACAAAAACTATGGAAGACATTCAGTTCATACATGTTATACAGAAAACAGAGACTACTAACACTAGACAGACTTTTTCAGAAATAAAAGTTGTGCAAGCCATATATGCTATCCATGTCATAGAAGTTATTGCTACTCAGTTACAAAAAGTTATTCAGATCATGGGGCTATTCAAGCCAAGGAGGCCTTCTAGGTCATAGAGGCTTCTCAGGTCATACAAGCTAAATAGGCCATAGAGGGTTCTCAGGACATAGAAGCTACATAGGCCATAGAGACTTTAAAAAGTCTTAGAGAGCTTATGCTGGTGACAGAAAATACTGAGTCTACTCAGGTCACAGAGGCTATGCAGGCATAAATGCTACTCAAGTCATGAGATTTATACAAGTCATAAGGGCTACTCAGGTCATAGACCCTATAGAGGTCATGGAAGATAGTCTGGTCATAATAGCTATTTGGGTCATAGAAACTACACAGCTCATTCAGGCTACACAGGTAAAAATTCTTCTTAGTCCATTGAAGATATGTTGAATACTTGGGATACTCAGTTAATAGAGTGTAGGCTGATAATATGGGTAATTCATGACACATGTATATCTAGGTCTAGAATCTGCACAGGTTAAAGAGGTCTTTCAGGACATAGAGACTACTCCATCCTCTGAGGGTATGCAGATAACAGGTTTTAATTAGTTGAGTTAGACTACTCAGTACATAAGAATATGCACTTTATACAGGTTACTCAGGACCCAGAAACTATGCAGGCTACACAGAATGTACAGAAAAAAATATGATCAAGTTTATTAAGTTGATTTAAATTACACAGGTAATAGAGGCAAGGTCAGATAAAGTATCTTTTTAGATATAGAAGCTACACAGTTCAAAGTGGTTCCTGAGATCATAGGGGCTAAAGAGGTCATTTAGTCTACTCAAGCCATAAAGATACCACAGGACATGGAACTGTAAGATGTAGATCCCCAAAGACCATGAACATTCTAGCATAGTGCTATGTTGGTGCAGCCCACACAATAGTGACTCCTTGGAGCTCTGAGACCCCAGTAATTCTCAATATTGTCCTTCACTAAGGTAGAACTAACATTAGAGATCTCGAGAACAGCAGGTCGTTGATTATTCAGAGTAGTACAGTACATCCTAAGTAGAACTCACCATCAAGACTCCCAGGATCTAAGTACTACAAGTCTGCCTCTATACCCCTGAGGAGTCTTGATAGTGTAATGCAAAGCTTACACATGTAGCCCTCCATAGGATGTTGTCAGGGAGATACAGGCCCTGAGATATTCTGACCTTCAGCCTGCTGAGCCCTCACTGTGGAGGCCTCTGTGAGGGGTAGACCACACAGGCACCTAGACCCCTCCAAGAATCTTGGAGAGTGTAGTTTACTTTCTAAACTACAGTCCTCAACAATGAGTATCCTAGGTGATTCTGGTCTCTGAGGATTTCTGGGCAATGTAGTCCAGAGTTTTGCCTGTGTACCCCTGCTGGGGGAGCCATGAGAACAGTAGGCCACATGTTTGCCTTGATACCCTGAGAATTCTAATGGAATACAGTCCTGTACCAACACAGTCCCCATTGTGGAGGCTTCTGGAAACTCTAGGCTTCACATCTAGGTTAGTCTCAGGAGTTATGGGTAGTGTAGTTTGATCTTAAGAATGTACAGCTCTCACTGTGGAGTCCTCTTTAAGTTGCAGGCTGAAACTCACCTCAGCCACACACTCAAGGATTTTAGATAGTGTAACCCTACAATTCTCAATGCAGAGAAGCTTGGGAGATGCTGGCACTATGTATTGTGGGTAATGTAGTCTTGTGTTTTGCCATTTCACACATAGGAAACTGGTAGCTCAAGTCCTATTAAAATTGTGGATAATATAATCAAATGGAATGCTCACTCAACACAGGGTTCTGGCACTCCCATAGGACTATGGGTAATTAAGGACAGTGTTCTTGCTCAATTATTACAGATAATCTTGGAAGCTAGAGCACCTGAGGATTTTGGATACAAAGGATAATGGTTTATCTGATTACCACAGAGAATACTGGGAGTTGCAGCTCCTTAGAGTTCTAATTTAATCTCGTGTTTTATGTGCACAGATCTGCTTGGAGAAGGGCCACAGTAACTGCAAATTCTGCTTTTCCTGGTACCCAGAAGATTCCAGGTAGTGTACTCTAACATTGCAGCCTTCATCACAGATACTTCTAGAAGTTGCAGAGTACAGGCATCACGAGGGAATTTGTGCACTAAAGTTTGGTACTACATTCTTGTAGTTCTCACTACAATGACTCCTGGGAACAGCAGGTGCCCTAGGGTAACATGTAGCACAGTTTGTCATTCTGCCTGCCCATCCCTCACTGCAAAGTCTCTGTGAGCTGCAGATCCCCAAGTGCTATTGGTAGTGCACTCTGTCATTTGGACCATGCTACTGTCATTGCACTGGGCCCTGGAAAGTGTAGACCCCAAATGACAGTCAAAAGTGCAGTCGATTGTAAATTTTGCAGCCCTTACCCGAGAGTGTCCTAGTAGCTCCTTGCTACATTACCAATCAGTCACTCCTGAGAACTCTGGGAAATGTGGTCCAGCATTCTGCTTCCCAGCAATGACCAATATGGCACCCAGAAGTTTTGGACCATGTGCTTGCCCTGGTATCCCAAGCTTTCTGGGGAGTGTAGCTCAGAATACTGTCTTCCTAGCCCTCTCCATAAAGTACTGAGGGAGCTGTAGCGGTATGTATGCCCAGGTACCCCCAGGGGTTCTGAGCAGCATAGTCTGGCATCTATTGCCACTGCTGTTACTACAGTGTCTGGGAAATGGCAGATAACCCACCCATCTGTGTGCAGACTCACCAAGAAAGCCCCAGGATCTTTTGTAAAAATCAAGGTCAAATAGTTAAAGAACTCTTTCCACAATGTTATTGCACTGATACATCAAATTCTCATCATTTTAAGTACTTTAACACTGAAAAAAGAGAACCTTGAAAACAGGAATAAAATTAAGCAGTGAGGTGGCACTAGCCTTCCCTCATACCCCTGAGTCTCCAGGGGACTCCCATGACATTCCTGCAACATTCTGAGGTTGTGTCTCAGTGTTTCTCTTTTCAGTGTCCTGAAATTCCTCCCCAGATACACACCCAATTTATAAAAATATTATGCTATGACATCATGTTACGAGGATGAGCACACAAAGCTTCAACAAGGGATGATTTTGGAAAAGTAAGCCCAGCTAAAACATTACCTATGAAAGTAAAGAACATGACAGAGCTTCCTTCTCAGCACATAGAATAGTGGATGACAGGCTTTCTCTGATTTTTCCTCACCTTTTTCTCAAATGCACTTTGGTTTTCCTGAAGCCACAGTGACATCTCACATGAAGGTGCCAAGGAGACATGGTCTCCACGTGTTCCCAGTAGAGGCATCTATCTCCATGTATGGGTCTCAAGGAGAAGGTGATTTGGTCACCAGAGTCATGTCCCCAAGGTGCCTCAGTCTTAGTTTCTTTCCCCTGTGGGCAAAGGACACCCATCCCTGGCAGGCAGGTGATTCAAGATCAGGAAAAGTGGCCCTGTGAACCACCTGCTGGTCACTGTGGGAAAAATAGGACACTTAATGCTCACTGTTCAGCGGTGCCCCTGCACTTCCTTGTGGCAGTTCTGATGAAGCTCTGAAATTCATGGTTTTAATTTTACTAAGCCATGATTTTGGTAATGTGGAGATAGGAAAGACAGTAGAGTAAAACAGACATTATTATCTATGTACATTTATGACTGCATGACCAATGTGACTCCACAATATGTACAATCATAAAAATGAGAAATTATATTACATTTATGTATGATTTATCAAAATGCATAAATGCATTCTACTGTCATGTGTAAAGTTGGAACAAATTTTAAAAATTTAAAGAAACAGCAATAAAGCCCACCATCCCATGTTTGATGAGAAAGTTTGGTGATAGCAAAAAGCAAAATATATGGTTGAAAGGTCAAAGTTCATTGATTTCTTATGTATCAGCAGTAGTTTGTGGAAAAAATTGGAATTTGAAACCAGACTTAGAAGGAATTATAAATAACATTTATAATAATAGCCCCCAGATTGAAAATTATAAATAACTTATAAATTACAATTATACTTTCAGAAAACTAAGAAACACAATTAAAAGAAACAAAGCAAAATATAAATAATTGTAGAATTTTTCTTTGTTCAGGTCTCTACATAGGATGATATTTACTCAAATTTGATTTATGGATACGTGCAATCACACTGAAATATCCAGTGCACTCTTTCTGAACTTAGAATTGATGGCACAGACTGCAAAAGGATCAAAAATGAACTTGCATATCTTGATCCCAATGCATGTTAGAAACCTAAAACAGTGGCCATAATGTGATGTACTGTGAACTTGGCTGGGCAGGGTGGCACATGCCTGTAGTCCCAGTGGCTCAGGAAGTCGAGGTGGAAGGATTGAGAATTCAAAGCCAGCCTGAGCAAAAGCGAGGTTTTAAGTAACTCTGTAAGTCTCTGTCTCTACATAAATACAAAATAAGGATGGGGATGTGGCTCAGTGTTTGAGTGCCCCTGAATTTAATCCCTGGTATGAAAAAAAAAATCCACAAAAAACAAAAACAAACAAACAAAAAATAAAATAACAACAACAAATACTCCACAGCTTGGAAACAATGCTGCTCAAAATGTAATTGACATTGTCATGGAAATAAAACACAGGAAGTGGTTGCTGAGCCCCAGGCTGACTGCAGGAAACAGGTGAACCCTGCACACCTGCCAAAAAACAGGATGACCATATGTGCTCTGGTGCTTGGTACATTCTTTTCTTTGAGGGGAAAATTGCAGATTTTAGGCCAGGTACCGTAGTAAACACGTATAATCACAGCAACATGAGAGGCTGAGGCAGTAGGATGGCAAGTTCTAGGCCAGTCTTAGTGACCTTGTTTCTGAAAGAATGGACATTTTTTTAAGCTGTCTGTTTTATCTCAACTCCCTAAGGTCTCCCTCTCAGTGATGGGAACAAAGCCCTTAAAGCTGTTCCAGGAAACAGCCACAAACAGAGAGTAAAAGGGTAAATTGAGAAAGATAGTGCTCAGTTAAGATATATAGGATATAAGATTACCAGAAACTGTTGACCAGAATCTACGCCCTGTTGTAAAACATTGTGAAACATGTTGTATGTTATCACAAACCCAGACCCCTTTGGAATTTCCCGGTGGCTTTGTTTCCCTTTTCCCTTCTGTGTGCGACCCCTCCTGATGTGTGGTTTCTGCCTTTATAAACTTGTAAGATTTTCTGCTAGGGACTCGACTCCTCGACTCCTCCGTGAGTCATGAGTTGGGTTCCAGCGCACTGGAATAAAAACCTCTTGCGGTTTGCATCAAGTGACGCCTCCTGCGGTTGATTGGGGTTGCTGTCGATCCGTGGGACAGAGTTGGGGTCTCATTTTTGGGGGTCTTAAATTTGGGGGCTCCTCTGGGATCTGATGGCCCCCCTCATCCATGGAATCGACCTTGGAGGTAAGAAGGGGTACCCCGAGGTTGTCTGTCTTTGTCCTGTGTTTTGTTAGTTCGACTGGTCCTGTGAGCGTGCTTTTGGTTTCAGTTTTGCAGCTGTTCAGCCACTCCTGAGAGTGGCCGAACAGTGGTCAGTAGGCATGCCTGGAGGGCCACAGGTTGCAGCCCTGGGGGATGCCCCAAGGGTGGAGGAGAGCCAGGGACACCTGGTAGTCTCCTACGGTAAGGGCGCTGATTGGGTTCAATTGTTGGATCAGAGATTGGCACCCGTCTGATTCTGTTGCATGTTTGCAGCAGACAAGGAGGAGTATGCGGGTCCTCGTGTCTGTAGCATTTTTGTTGTTTGTGTTTCTAACGACGGACGAACTGATGATGGGACAGATTGTGACAACCCTCTTAGTCTGACATTAGACCATTGGGCTGAAGTTAAGGGAAGAGGTCGCAAACTATCAGTTGAGATCAAGAAAGGCCCATGGCAGAACTTCTGCTCCTCAGAATGGCCTGCTTTTAATGTAGAATGGCCAACAGAAGGGACCTTTAATCTATCTGTCATTCTTGCTGTTAAAGAGATTGTTTTTCAGAAGGAAACTGGAGACCATCTGAATCAGCATCCTTACGTCATGGTCTGGCAGGATCTGGTGCAAAATCCACCCCCCTGAATTCGACCTCGGGTTGCAAAACCCAAGCCCCGGCCAGCCGCACAAATCCTAGCCACCCAATCTCCAAGTTCTGGGGGGAAATCCAGTCACTCAGACCCCCCAAGAAGATTTTTCCTGAAACCTAGGCTGACCACCTTCTCCTTGACTCACCTCCCCCATACCCTCCCACCTCGGTCCCTGTAGGGGGTCAGGAAGAGCCAGAAGAACCACAGGCCCCTGCAGTCGCCCCCTCTGCTCCCTCTAACGAGTCTCTGCTGGGGCCCACGTCGGGCACCACAGGGCCTGCACGGGGTACCAGGAGCCTCCGTGGGATAACTCCCGACACCACCGTTGCCCTTCCCCTAAGGGCTTATGGGCCCCCGCCAGTGGCAACGAATGGTGGACCGGCTCCGCTTCAGCCCCTCCAGTACTGGCCTTTTTCCTCAGCAGACTTGTATAACTGGAAAACTAATCATCCTTCCTTTTCAGAGGACCCCCAAAGCTTAACCAGGCTGGTGGAGTCTTTAATGTTCTCTCATCAGCCCACATGGGATGATTGCCAGCAGCTACTGCAGACCATTTTCACTACTGAGGAGAGGGACAGGATTTTATTGGAGGCAAGGAAGAATGTACCAGGAGCAGATGGATGACCCACCCAGCTCCCCAACATCATTGAGACTGTTTTCCCCCTCTCCAGGCTTGACTGGGATTTCAACACGGCAGAAGGTAGGGAGCGACTGACAGTCTATCACCAGACTCTAGTGGCCGGCCTCCGAGGGGCAGTGAGATGCCCCACTAATTTGGCTAAGATAAGAGAGGTTATCCAGGGGGCCACGGAACCCCCGTCAGTATTTCTCAAGCGCTTAATGGAAGCTTTCAGGCACTACACCCCGTTTGACCCTACCTCTGAGGAGCAAAGGGCTTCCGTGGCCATGGCTTTTATAGGGCAGTCAGCAATAGATATTAAGAGAAAGTTGCAGAGAATAGAAGGGTTACAAGATTATACCCTACAGGATTTAGTTAAGGAGGCAGAGAAAGTGTATCATAAGAGGGAAACTGAGGAAGAGAAGGAGCAAAGGAAAGAAAAGGAGAGAGAGGAAAGAGAAAACAAAAGGGATTGTAAGCAGGAGAAGAACCTAACACGGATTTTGGCCGCAGTAGTAGGTGAGAAAGGCCAGGAACAAACACAAGCAGGGCTAAAAAAAGGGTCAGGTAACCTGGGCAACCGCACCCCATTAGATATGGATCAGTGTGCCTACTGCAAGGAGAGAGGTCACTGGGCTAGAGAGTGTCCTAAGAAGAAGACCGGGCCCTCCAAGAAAGCATTAGCCCTAGAAGAAGAAGAAGATTAGCAGGGACAGGGCTTGGATCACCTCCCCGAGCCTAGGTTAACACTAGAGGTGGAGGGGAAGCTAGTTGAGTTCTTAGTAGATACTGGGGCTCAACACTCGGTCCTACTCGAACCGACTGGGCCCATCTCCCACAAGAAATTGTGGATCATAGGAGCTACAGGGCACCAGCAGTACTCATGGACTACCCGAAGAACTGTAGATTTAGGAACGGGATGGGTAACCCACTCATGTCTAGTCATCCCCGTGTGCCCTGTGCCTCTACTTGGGAGAGATCTCCTAACCAAAATGGGAGCTCAGATTACCTTCACCCCTGATGGCCCAGAAGTGACCCAAAGCAGGAGAATAACTACTGCCCTGACTATGTGCTTGGATGATGAACATAGACTTTTTGAGAGACAGGGAGCAAAAATATGTCACATAAATAACTGGTTGAACAGGTATCCAGGGGCGTGGGCTGAAATGGCTGGAACAGGACTAGCCACAGAAAGACCACCCATAGTTACAGAGCTTAAGGCCACATCTACTCCTGTGGCTGTATGTCAATACCCTATGACTAAAGAGGCCCGGGAAGGAATTAGGCCCCATATCCAGCGCCTCCTTCAGCAAGGTATCCTAGTGAAGTGTCAGTCACCATGGAACACTCCCTTGTTACCTGTTAAAAAGCCTGGCACAGGAGACTATCACCCGGTACAGGACTTAAGAGAAGTAAACAAGCGAGTACAGGACATCCACCCCACTGTACCTAACCCTTACAACTTGCTGAGCTCTCTTCCCCTGGATCATATTTGATACACTGTCTTGGACTTAAAGGATGCTTTCTTCTGCCTGCGACTACACCCTTTCAGCCAAAACATCTTCACATTCGAGTGGAGGGACCCTGACTCTGGGACAACAGGACAATTGACTTGGACCCGATTACCCCAGGGGTTCAAGAATTTTCCGACCCTCTTCGATGAAGCTCTCCACCAAGATTTAGCCCATTTCTGTGCCAGCCATCCCCAGGTAACACTTCTGCAGTATGTATATGACTTACTACTGGCCGGGGCCACAGAGGAGGAATGCCAACGGGGCACGGGACTACTGCTAGAAGAACTTGACTGCTTAGGATATCGGGCCTCCACCAAGAAGGCCCAGATCTGCCAAAAGGAGGTAACATACCTGGGGTACACCATCAAAGGGGGGCACAGATGGCTAAAGGAGGCCAGAAAACAAACTGTGACTCAGATACCTGTTCCTCGCTCACCCCGCCAGGTGCAAGAATTTTTAGGGACTGCGGGATTTTGCCACCTGTGGATCCCCGGGTTCACTACGCTGGCAGCTCCCCTCTATCCTCTGACTAGAGAGGGTGCCTCATTTGAGTGGGGTAACGACCAGCAGCAGGCCTTTGATGATATCAAGAAGGCATTACTGTCTGCCCCAGCCCTGGCATTGCCAGACATAGCAAGGCCCTTCATCCTATTTGTGGATGAGAGAAAAGGAGTAGCCCGAGGGGTGCTGACCCAGCTTCTAGGGCCATGGAAGAAGCCGGTAGCCTACCTCTCCAGGAAGCTAGACCCTGTTGCTAGTGGCTGGCCTGCCTGTCTGAGGTCTGTGGCGCAGTGGCAGTATTGGTGAAAGATGCTGACAAATTAACTATGGGACAAATCTAACAGTCATTGCCCCTCACTCCTTGGAGAGCATCATCAGACAGCCCCCTGACCGGTGGCTGTCCAATGCCCGCATGACGCATTACCAGAGTCTCCTACTGAATGGAGACAGGATCCAGTTCGGGCCGCCTGCCATCCTCAACCCAGCTACCCTACTACCTGACACGTCCACCCAGGAGAGTGTGCTGCATACCTGTCAAGCAGAAGAAACGGGGACCCAAAGGGACTCCAAGACCAGCCCTTATGAGATGCTCAGCTGACCTGGTTTACTGATGGAAGCAGCTACATAATAGAAGGTAAAAGGGTAGCCGGGGCGGCGGTAATGGATGATGAGCAAACTATCTTGTCAGAAGGCCGAGTTACTAGCTGTGACTCAGGCTCTGTGGTTGGCAGAAGGGAGAAAAATTAACATCTACACTGACAGCAGGTATGCCTTCGCTACTGCCCATGTCCACAGGGCCATCTACCAGCATCGGGGGCTGCTGACCTCGGCAGGGAAGGAAATCAAAAATAAAGAAGAAATTCTAAGCCTGTTAGAGGCCATTCACCTTCCTAAGAATTTAGCAATTAATCACTGCCCCGAACACCAAAAAGGGGGGTCAAAAGTTGCCAGAGGGAACCAAAGGGCTAATAGGGAAGCCAAGCGGGCAGCTCAAGGAGTTAACATCCTATCCTTGTTGGGGGGAAAAACTGATGTCTCACCCTAAGGATGTGGTATACCCCTCTATTAGGAACTTTGAATATTCAGATCTAGACCTTGAGGAAATGGACAGATTAGGACTTTACCTGGAGACTCCAGAGGGGATCCGGGAAACCTCAGAAGGAAAAAGAATTCTCCCTGAAAAACAGGCAATCATTTTTCTCAGTCACCTTCATAAGTTAACTCATCTAGGCCCAAAACATTTAAAAACTCTTGTCCAGTCTTCACCATATTACATCATGAAGCTCAGGGAGCTTGCAGATACAATTGTAAAAGAATGCAAGTCTTGCCAGATGGTGAATGCCCAGCCCAGCAAGCTACCTCATGTCAAATGGCTCCAAGGAGACCGTCCTGGGAGTTACTGTGAAGTGGACTTTACTGAGGTAAAACCAGCCAGGTATGGATATAGATACTTATTAGTATTCATAGATACATTTTCAGGATGGGCTGTAGCCTTTCCTATCAAGAAGGAGACTGCTCAGGTGGTGGCCAAAACAATACTAGAAGACATCTTCCTGAGGTTTGGGGTGCCCAAGGTAATTGGGTCAGACAACGGCCCTGCATTTGTTGCCCAGGTAAGTCAGGGACTGGCCAAAATCCTGAGGGCTTAGTTGGAAATTACATTGTGCTTATAGGCCCCAAAGCTCAGGGCAGGTAGAAAGAATGAATAGAACTTTAAAAGAGGTCATGACTAAATTATCCCTAGAGACTGGCATAACAGACCGGACAGTCCTCCTTTGCTTTGTTTCGGGTGCGCAATACCCCTGCCTCCCTCAAGCTAACTCCTTTTGAAATCCTTTATGGGACTCACCCCCCACTCATTACCATACATAATGCTGCTCACTACTCCAACTGCAGTAAAAGTCGATGGCATCGCCACCTGGATTCACACTTCGCATGTGAAGCACCACCACCAGACCCAACGTGGAAAGTGGAAAAATTGGACAACCTCCTCAAGCTCCGCATCCACCGTGTTCCTGCTCCTGTCGATGCATCTCCTGCCGATAAGTAGTCCCAACCCTCATGTCCACCCTGATGGGTCCCCTTGTTATACTGCTTTTACTCCTCACTTTTGGGCCCTGCATCCTAAATCGCCTAGTCACCTTCATCAGGGAGAGAGTAAGTGCTGTACAGGTACTAATGCTCAGGCAACAATACCAGTCCCTCCGCCAAGGAAATAGCTTTGGAGAAGAGTATATAGAGACAGAAGTTCCATGATTAGAACTTACCAAAAAGAAAATGGGGGAATGAAAGAATGGATTTTTTTTAAGCTGTCTGTTTTATCTCAACTCCCTAAGGTCTCCCTCTCAGTGATGGGAACAAAGCCCTTAAAGCTGTTCCAGGAAACAGCCACAAACAGAGAGTAAAAGGGTAAATTGAGAAAGATAGTGCTCAGTTAAGATATATAGGATATAAGGTTACCAGAAACTGTTGACCAGAATCTACGCCCTGTTGTAAAACATTGTGAAACATGTTGTATGTTATCAGCAAACCCAGACCCCCTTTGGAATTTCCTGGCGGCTTTGTTTCCCTTTTCCCTTCCGTGTGCAACCCCTCCCGATGTGTGGTTTCTGCCTTTATAAACCTGTAAGATTTTCTGCTAGGGACTCGACTCCTCAACTTCTACGTGAGTCACGAGTTGGGTTCCAGCGCGCTGGAATAAAAACCTCTTGCAGTTTGCATCAAGTGACGCCTCCTGCGGTTGATTGGGGTTGCTGTCGATCCGTGGGACAGAGTTGGGGTCCCATTTTTGGGGCTCTTACATTTGAAAATAAAAAAGTAGAGGGTTGGGCATATAGCTAAGTGGAAGAGTGCCCCTGGACAGATACTGAAACCCCAGTACCAAAAGAAAAATGAAAAGCAGTGCTGTTTTCAGAGATGCAGTCTGGAGAAAATATTACTGTTTTTAGAAATCCATAGGACAGGCCTCATCTGGCAAAATCTGAGGTAGTGAAGCCAGAGTTAAGAACAGGTAGTTAGTGTAGAAATAGGGGATTGGGTCAAATCGAGGAAATGAAGCCATGAAGCCATCTGCCTCTGGAAGTTGGAGACTGCCACTGGGAGAATGTATTGGGGTTCAATATTGACTGATCCCCAGAAAGTCAAAGTGCACTCATGGCAATGCTAATCACACAATGAGGTTTTATTGCAAGCTTGAGCCTGGACCGCAACCAGGCTCTCAGACCACTACCATGGCTGAGTGGGGAGTGGGGAGTGGCCCTGTGGCATGAGAAAGCACTCTACTTAAGAAATTTCCAATCATTCACATACAAAGACCTGTATATTATTGGTTAATATTGGAACAGCTAAACATTTGTTCTCTTTTGGTTGGTTCTTGCCAATTTATTTGAATCTCATTGGGTCCCGCCAAAACTGAATGGTCCTGGAGGAAGAAGGGAGGAGGGAGTGGGTGAACTATGCAGGAGATGAGTAAGGGCTAGGCCCCCTCCCCTTTCCTTAATAGATAAGTTTTCTGGGCAGCTGCCCCTTTTTTGGACAGATATCTCTTAACAGCCTTGATAAACCCAGGGGGCCCTGTACATCCTGTTTGTCCTGTATTGGCTCTTGAGGGTAGTACCTGTGCACCCTTTCCTGGGGGGAGGTTTTACAGGCCAGTTCGCAAAATGGCTTGTTCATACAACATGGCTGCACAGATGTCAACTTTTTCTCAACAAATGGAATGTCAAGGATCTCCAGAGCTTATTGATCACCAAATTTACCTGCCTTTATCAAGGACTGCAAGCATGGATCTGCTAATTAATGCCCCCGAGCCCTTATCTGCCTGAATCACCTTGGCTCTCCCCCTGCCCATGGCTTCTCACTTAATGCAAAACCAGGCCTAGTCATATAGGCAGGAAGGAGAGATGAGGGGGGAGAGAACTGGAGAAAAAAAAGAGACTTTAACCTATAAAAGATGTAGGGTGCACTCACTTCTTGGGACTTTAGAACATCAGCCATGGCCCCCTTCTTCCTCCCAGGAGAAGTCTGTATTATTACCTTTAAACAAAACCTGCTTAATATGCTTGCCTTGGCGTGCTTCTCTAGTGTTTAATCTTCAACATTAGAAGGAGCAGAACTCATCACCATTAAATGGTGGTATCAGTAGTGGGTCTGTAAACCAGGCACTGCCCTACCTCATGGGCTGCACACAGCACCATACAATCCAGTGGCTCTTGGGGCTTACTTCTCCAGGATGAAAAGTTCAAGGGCCTATGGTGGGGGCTGTGCCACCAGGAAGCTGCCTACCTCTACTGACACAACACTTGTGTATAGAAGCTCCTACAGGTACAAATTATAGGAACTGCTGCTGGGGTGGGTTGGTAAATCCTGCAAGTAAAGAAAGTGCACAACCCACTAGTGGGAGCAGGAGTGTGGTCTATGTGTGGCACCACACAGCCTCAAGTGGGGGGGAGGCAGACACAGCATCCAGCCCACCATCCAGGGCCCCTGGAGTCAGGCTTATCATGCTTGTCCACCACCTACTTCTCTGAAGGATCTGTCCCAACATTGATTCCAGCAGCTTCCTCAGGCTTCCAGAGACCAAATGATCATGGGATCCACTGTCTTCTGTCATCCCAGCCTCTCTTCACCAAGTGCCACTGAGCCAGGATCTGCTGTGCACTCCCTTCTACCACCATGAAGATGTGCAGTGCATTCTGCCATCCTCCTCTGGCAGATGCACAGGAACCTGGCTACCAGACACTAAGGCTTCCATTTTCTCCACTCCCATTTGGTCTCTCTGAGGTAAAACCTATCACTATCTCACCCTGCCTCACCCTGTCTTTCTCTCCCTGTAAGATGTGTCTGAGAATATCTCAAAATTGCTTCACTCTTAAAGATGAGTTGTCATGATTTGGTCAGTTCTGAGTGTACATAGGTGTAAAAGGAAAGGGCTGGAGAAGGCAGGTTTCTCTCTGCCCTCAACATATAAGGCAGGACAACCAGGTTTGATCTTGTGGCCTCAGTTACAGAAGCCAGGACTTGGGTGGAGATTGTGCTGGCTACACTCCTGCCACAATTGTGACAAGATTCCCTTGTGTCCAGCTGCCCAATACCTGCCTGACCACCTGCTATGTGGTTCTGCTCCTGATTTTTCTACCTGCTCATTCATCAGAACTTGGAGAGCACTCTGAGAGACAGAAGCAGAGGACATCCACAGCCTGCAGTCAGGAAGCAGGGGCAGGCCCACTCCCTTGGGGCAGCTGAGTGGGAACAGGACAAGTAGACACCCAGGGATGACAGGAGACTTAGTTTTTAAGCTGAAGGGTGTAACAATAAGACAATTCAAAAATCCGAGCCAGGACTACCAGTGTGAAGGTTCAGAACAGCAAGATGAGTAGGAACCCAAAAGCTCTGAGCAGGCAAATGCAGGTTGTCTTTCAAGAACTGAACACCTTGCTTAACCACACCAATGTCTTTAAAAAGGTGAGCATTTTTACGTTTCTGAAGGGAAAAGCATTTCCAGTTCAGAATTCTGCCTCTGCCAAATGGTTAGTCTGGTGGGAGGGTAGATTTCAGACATTTTTAAGATATTCAACAATTCAGAAAATTTACATTCTTGGTGCTTTGTTGGGAAAGCTAATTGAGGATGTTCTCTAAGAAAACAAGGGAGTCAAGGAAGAAAGAACAAGATTGCCATTTGGCAAGCACTGGAGCCACCCAGCAAAGCAGGGACTACCACCCCACCCAACCCTGGAAGCTACCCCTTGCAGTGTCAACAGGAAAAGGAGGCCCCATGCAGAGAATTCTCAGATAAGGTTCTCAAAACCCTGGGAGATGTTATGGTTGTGATAAAAGCAGATATGAAAAAAAAAAAAAGGCATATAGAATGCAGGTGTGATGGTGTGCACCCGTAATTCCAGTGTCTGGGAATGCTGATGCAGGAGAATCTTGAGTTCAAAGTCAGCCACAACACATTAGAGATACCTTAAGCAACTCAGCAAGACCCTGTTTCTACATAAAATATTAAAAGGGCTGGGAAGTGTCTCGGTGGTAAAAGGGCTGCCTCTGGTTTCAATATCTGGTATCAAAAAATAAAATAAATAAATAAAAGCATACAGAAACTTCATGAAAACAAAAAGGTAAAGGAAAAATAATATACATAGGACACTAAGAAATGCAGTTGAATCAGAGTATTCTACAAGGGAGGTCACAGACTCTATTGGATTTAATAGACAAAATGCACATGTAAATGATAACCATAAATGAAACTGGAAAAACATTTCTGCCCTGGGTTATGTGGGTAAGTTAAAGGAGTATGGCCTCCTCTGTGGCATGGTCCTGGCAGGTGAGGCTAATGACTGCAGTGAGGAGCATAGGAGGGACTGATCAGAAGACCCTTTGCCCACACTCTGCCCCTCAAACTAAACCCAAGGTGCTAAAGTGCCCAATGCAGAACTTCAAGGTCTATGCTAAGGGGATGTACCTGCAGATCCAGGATCAACATGGGCAGCAACTGCCATGGTGACTTCAGCAGAGCTCATCACAGAGTCCAGTCCAAGATGGTGGATGAGCTTCCTGTTGTAGAAGCATACTTCTTTGGAGGATGTCAGTGGGAAGTCCAATAGTCACATCTTGAGGGTAGCCAGGGAGGAATCCAGTCCATCACTGCTGGCAGCCAGAAGGCAGAGACCAGGGTCAGATGTGAACAAGAGTGACAGGGTAGTGTTGTTTCTCTTGGTACATCTCACCACTCTGTAGTGGTTTGGAGGACACAGCAGAGGTTGCCTCAGGCTGCAGCAGCTTCCTAGGGGAAAACTTCAGACAAGCTCAGTGTATGTCCCAAAATGAGTGGCCCTTAAGGGCATGGCACCCAACGCCAACCTTGCTGCCTGGATACTCCCCTTTGGCTACAAAGGCAAGGGTTGAGCTCCAGTGGGCCAGATACCATGAGTACTCAGAGGAGACCAATATTATATTACATCCTAAATTACCTTAGCAGTTTTTCCTACCACTTTTTTCAAAGTATTGAAAATTGAAAACATTTAGCAAGAATCTAAGAACAGAGTGAATTGGGCAGAAGCTTGTCATAATGCAGTGAATTACACTGGTGACCACTCACCTCTCTGCTGCTGCTCCTGTGTTTCCAGTAAACAGTCATTGACCTTTCTGTAGCAGCCAGAGCAGCAAGCCCTGTCATCATCCCCATGTATTTGGTGGGAGGTCATGGGAATATGCCTGAGGCCACACACCTGAATGGAGCTGGGCCTGGACATAGGGTTGTCATGGGTGGTGTCAGGTGAGATGCCAACATCACAAGGATGCACAGTAAAGGGAGGAGTGTACAAAATGTTGTAGCAGTGGCATGGAAGTCCCCTGGAACCTCATGGGGCATTGAGGGAAGGCTGGTGCCACTCACTGCTTAATTTCATTCCTGTGTTTATGTCTCTTTTTTCAGTGTTAAAGCATCTGAAACATTGAGAATTTGATGGACCAGTGCAATAACATTGTGGAAAGAGTTCTTTAACATGTGACCTTGATTTTTACAAAAGTTACTGAGATTTTCTTGGGGAGTCTGCACACAGGTGGGTGGGCTATTTCACATTATCCAGAAGCCAGTGTGGTGACAGTAGTGGCAATAGATGTATTGTGTATTCCGGAATACACTGCTCAGAACCACTGGGGTTACCTGGTCATACATATTGCTACGGCTCCCACAGTCCTTTATGGAAAGGGCTAGGAAGACAAGATCTGATATACAGTACTCAGAATGTTTGGGATACCCAGGAAAGCACATGGTCCAATGCTTCTGGGGGGCATATTGGTCATTGCAGGACAGCACAATGCTAGTCCACTTTGCCCAGAGTTCTCAGGGGTGACTGGTTGAGAATGTAGCAAGCAGCTTCTAGGAGGCTCACAGGTCAGGGCTTCAGAATTTACAATGGACTGCATTGTCCAGAGTTCTTCAGGGTCTACTGTTTCCAGGGCCCAGTACAATGAGGGTGGTATGGGCCACATGGCAGGGTGCACTAACAATAGCCCTTGGGGACCTGCAGCTCATGGATAGTTCTGCAGTGAGGGATGGGCAGGCAGAATGACAAACTGTGCTACATGTTACCCTTAGGTACATGCTGTTCCTAGGAGACTTTGGAGTGAAAACTACAAGAATGGAATGCCAAATTTTAGTGCACAAATTCCCTGGGGATGCCTGTACTCTGCAAATTCTAGCAGTTTCTATGATGAGAGCTGCAATGTTAGAGCACACTACCTGGAATCTTCAGGGTACCAGGAAAAGCAGAGTTTGCAGTTACTGTGGCCCTTCCTCAAGCAGATCATTGTACATAAAACTAGATTAAATTATTTATAATTCTTTTTAGTTGAAACTCCCAGTATTCTCTGTGGTGATCAGATAAACCATTAGTCTTGTGTACCCACATTCCTCAGGTGCTCTATCTTCCAAGATTATCTCTAATAATTGAGCAAGAACACTGTCCTTTATTACCCATAGTCCTCTGGGACTGCCAGAACCCTCTGTGTTGAGTGAGCAAACCACTGGACTGCATTACCCACAATTCTAATAGGACTTGAGCTACCAGTTTTCTCTGTGTGAAATGGGCAAAACACAAGACTACATTTCCCACAATACATGGTGCCAGCAGTTTCCATGTACCTCTGCATTGAGAACTGTAGTGTATTACTATCTAATATCCTTGAGTGTGTTGCTGAGGTGAGTTTCAGTCTGCAACTTCAAGAGGACTCCACGGTGAGGGCTGGACATATTTAAGGTCAAACTACAGTGCACATAAGTCCTGTGACTAACCTAGATATGAAGCCTAGAGTTTTCAGAGGTCTCCACAGTGGGGACTGCATTGGTACAGGACTGCATTCCATTAGGAATCTCAGGATAACAAGGCAAATATGTAGCCTGCTGTTCTCCTGTCTCTCCCAACAGGGGCACAAAGGCAAAAAACTGGACTACATTGCCCAGAATACTCAGGGACCAGAATCTCCCAGGATCCTCATTGGTGAGGACTGTTGGGTAGAGAAGTAAACTACACTACCCACGATTCTTGGTGAGGCCCAGGTGCCTGTGTGGCCTACCACTCCCAGAGGCCTCCACAGTGAGACTCTTCAGGCAGAAGGCCAGACTACAATACCCAGAATACCTCAGGACCTGTAGCTCCTAGACAACTTCCTATTGAGGGCTACATGTATAAGCTTTGCATTGCAGTATCCAGACTCCTCAGGGATATAGAGGCAGGCTTGCAGTATTCAGATCCTGGGAGTCTTGATGGTGAGTTCCACTTAAGATGGACTGTACTACTCTGAATAATCAATGACCTGCTGTTCTTGAGAACTCTGATGTCAGTGCTACCTTAGAGTGAACTACAATACTGAGGATTCCTGGGATCTCAGATATCCAAGATGTCACTATTGTATGGGCTGCACCAACATATCACTATGCTAGAATGTTCATGGTCTTTGGGGACCTACATCTTCCACATGCCTCTGGTGAGGGGTGCATTGGCAGAACACCACACAATACTGCCCAGAATCCTAAGAGGTGCCTGGGTGACTATAAATCCTGCAACTCACAGAGACCTCTGTAGTGAGAATGGAATTCAGGTTATATTGTTCTAATAAACTTCAACCATAGCACTTTAACACAGATCAAGCAAACATTAAAAGAAGGTGGGGGGGTTGCTGCTCTTTGGAACCTATTTTCTGACTAAACTACTTATTTTAAGAACAAACACACAGCATAAGACAGTGTGCGGAGAGTTGTTCTTCCATTTCTACAGTTGTCCCTGCATAGCATTTTGATCCACACCAAGGCATATTGTAATGAAAATGCTTAACATTCAAATAAAGATAGAATTTTTAAAGATTGCAAGAGAAAAGCATTAGATTACATATAGGCTGAAACCAATACAGATATCATCAGATTTCTCACCCCAGACACTAAATGCTAGAAGGGCCTGGAGCAGTTTTTTCAAGCTCTTAAAGAACATGGTTGCCAACAAAGAATCTTATACCTAGCAAAACTAACTTTCAGATTTGAGAATGAAATAAAATTCCTCCATGATAAACAAATATTAAAATAATTTGCAAATAGAAAACCTGTGCTATAGAACATTCTCAGCAAAATATTCCATGAGTAGAAAATGAGAACAATTTAAGTCAGCAAAGGGGGTACCCTAAATGTAAATCCAAAAAAAAAAGAAAAAAGAGAAAAAGGAAAACCAAGCCACATTAAAAACTAAAAATAAGCCAAAATTACCAGAAATACAAATCATATCTCAATAATAACCCTGAATGCTAATTGTCTAAGCTAATCATTCAAAAGGTATAGACTGGTAGATTGGATTAAAAAGAAAAACCCAACAATAGGATGCTTTCAAGAGACTTATCTCATAGTAAAAAACATGCACATACTAAAGGTGAAGGGATGGGAAAAAACACATCATACACATGGACTCAGGAAAAAGTGGGGGTTACTCAGGTAAAGCGAACTTCAAGTCAATGTTAGACAGAAAGGATAAATAACAACATTTCTTACTTCTGAAGGAAACTATCATTAAGGAAGACATAACAATTGTAAATATTTATGTTCCAAATAATGGCACATCTACTTACATCAAAGAAATTCTTCTCAATTTCAGGATCCAAATAGATCAAAACACAATAATTCTGGGTGACTTCAACACAATGCTCTCACCAGTGGATAGATATTACAAACAAAAACTGAACAAGGAAACCATGCAACTCAATAACACAATCAATAACTTAACCTAACACGCATACATAGAATATTTCATCCATCAATGAGCAAATACATTTTATTCTCAGCAGCACATGGATCCTTCTCTAAAATAGAATATATATTATGCCACAAAGCAGTCCTTAGTGAATCCAAAAAATAAAAACACTACTTTGTGTTCCATCAGATCATAATGGAAATAAAATTACAAATCAATGACAAAATAAAAGAACACAAAATACCCCAAAACCTGGAGACTAAATAATATGCTACTTAATATAGCATGGATAAAAGAAAATATAAGGGAAGAGATAAAAAATCCTTAGGAGTAAAAGAGAATGACAATAAACATATCAACATCTCTGGGACAATATGACAGCAGTACTAAGAGGAAAATTTATTACATGCAGTGCATTAAAGGAAAGAATAAAAAGTCAACAACTAAATGACCTAACACTACATCTCAAAGCCCTAGAAAAAGAAGACTAACACCAAAAGAAGTAGAAGACTGAAAATAATTAAAATCACAGCTGAAATCAATGAAATAGCAACTCAAGGAACAATTCAAAAAATTGACAAAACAAAAAGTTGGTTCTTTACAAAAGTAAACATATAGATAAACAGCCACAGTAATGAAGACAAGGAGTTAGAAAATTTAAATTACAAACTTTGTGATGAAAAAGGATATATCATGACAAACACCACTGAAATATATAACATAATTAGAAGCTACCTTGAAAATCTGTACTCCAACAAAATAGAAAATTTTGAAGATATAGAAAAAATTTTTGAGACATGTGATCCTCCCATATTGAATCAAGAGGATGTACACAATTTAAACAGATAAATTTCAAGCAATTAAGTAGAAGAAGCCACCAAAAACCTTAAAAACAAAACGAAACAAAAAAGTCTGGAATCAAACAGATTCTCAGTTGAGTTCTCCAAGACCTTCAAAGAAGAACTTATACAAATACTCCTCAAAGTATTCCATGAAATATGGGGGAAACCTCTTCCAAATTTATTCTATGAAGCCAGTATCACCCTGACGCCAAAACCAGAAAAACACACATCAAAGAAAGAAAACTCTAGACCAACGTCCATTGTGAACATTGATACAAAAATTCTTAACAAAATTCTGGAAAATCACATAAAAAATTATTAAGAATATACTGCACCACAATCAAGTTGGGTTCATCCCAGGGATGAAAGGTTGTTTCAACATCTGGAAATCAATAAATGTAATTTATCTCATCAATAGACTGAAGGTTATAAATCATGATTATTTCAATTGGTGCAGAAAAAAAACGTTCGATAAAATACAACACACTTTTATGCTCAAAACTCTAAAAAAAATAGAACAGTAGGAACATTCCTCAACATTGTAAATGTTATCTAAGCAAATTCCACAGACGACATCATTCTTAATGGAGAAAACCTTAAAGTATTCCCTTTAAAATCTGTTTAGAGGATCTTCTATAAGGTCTGTAGAAAAGATCTTTGATGTGTGTCAGAGGTCTCTATGATGGTTTTGGGTGTTCCTTCTGAGATGAGTTGGGAGGGGTCACTCAGCTGTATGAAGAATATGTACTGAGATGAATAGAGAGGACTCAGTGAGTTGTTTCTGGAGGGCCTCTTTAGCTGAGTACTGAGACCTCTGTAAGAGAAGTAGGGAGGAAAAATCAATATAGAAGGGAGGACCTTATGAAGTGTGAAGGGGGGCCTATGTCACATGTAGGTCAGACTTGCTGAAATGTGTATGGAAAACACTCTGACCTTTGTAGTGTAGGTTCTCTGAAGTGCATAGTGAGGGCTCGTTTAAGTGCATAAGGATGGCATTCTGATATCTGTATGAGGGCTCTCACAGGTGTGTTAAGATGTTTTCTATTAGATATGACAAGGGATTCATGGGTATGTAAGTGGGCCTTATGACTGAGTAGAGATATTAACACAGTTGTGGAGGGAGAACCCCCTGAAGTGAATAGTGAGATCACTTTGATATGTGTAGGGAGAACACACTATGCTTTGATGGGAGGGTTTTTGAGAAAATTATAAGAAATCTCAGAGTTTTTTGTGAGGGCTTTCAGTGGATAATGATGGGGGCTTTCTTAGATGTGTATATGTAGCACCCACAGATGAGTAGGGAGAGTTTTGGTAGAAGTGAGATCTATCTGGGTTGTGTTTGTAACACTGGCTTAGGTGTCCAGCATGGCATTCTGAGGTTTGCATTAACATCTCTCTGGTCTTTATAGGGAGTGTTTTCTGGGATGTATATGGAGGACTACCTGAGTTGTTTGGGTGTTGCTCAATAAAGTGTGGATGAAGCTTCCCTAAGCTGTGTATGGATGGCACTTTGAGGTGTGTAGGAATGGCTCTTGATGAAAGTAGGTTGGAATTACTTAGATGTGTAGGAAAATGAGTTTGTAGTGTATAGTAAATGTTCTCTGGGGTGTTGAAACAGGTTCTCTTTCTGTAGGGAGGTCTCTCTGATGTGTGCAGGGAGGGCCTTCTGAAAGGTGTAGGGGGGATTTGTGAGGTTTTTCAGTGAACTTCTTGCTATGAGAGGGAGGGCTCACATAACTGAAGAAGTAGGGATTTTGCAGTGTATAGGAAAGACTTCTGAGGTGAGAGGAAAGAGCTCTCTGAGATGTGTAGTGTAGGCTCTCTGAGGTGAGTAAAAATTCTCTATGAGCTGTTAAAGAGCACTGCCTAGAAGTATAGTTAGCAGAAAGGTCTTGTATAGGAATATAATTTGTACTCAGTAAGGTATATATGGATGTCTACCTGAGGATGTCTACACAAGTAGGTACTACTTTTGATATAAAGATGGTTTCCATTGATGTTTATGGAACATAAACATGTGTAGAAAAGGGTCTCTAAGATTGGTAGTGTGCAACTGCTGAACTGTTTAAGGAAGTGTGTATAAATTGTGTAAGGAGGCTATATGATGCTTGTACTAGGACTCCTTTTTGTGTGTGACAGGGACCCTGAAGTGAGTTGGGATGGCTCACAGAGATGCACAGGGTGTGTGCACTGGAAATTGTAGAAAGAACTCAGTGAGCTGTGTCTGGAAGGCCATTTGAGGTGAGTACTAAGAGTTTGGCGAGATGACTAGGAAAAAATATTGGTATAGAAGGGAGAGCGCTCTGAGGTTAGGGTTAGGTTAGTCCTAGGGTTAGGGTTTAGGGTCAGGGTCAAGTCATGGTCAGTTTCAGGGTCAGGGAGGACTCTGTGTCATGCAGGGATGACTTAGGTTTATTCTTAGTGTTAGGATTAGGTTCAGAGTAAGAGTCAGTGTTTATGGCATATAAGGAAGGCCATGGTGGAGAGTCAAAATCGTTCTTTGAGGTGTGTATATTGAGACATCTGTGAGGTGAATATATAGGCTCTTTGAGGTATTTATAGAGGGCTTGCAAAGTAACATTGTTTCTTCTTGCAAAGAAGTATGGTTTTACTCACTGAGTTATGTAGGGACTTCTCTGATGTGTGTAGGAACTGCTCTAGATTTGAGAATGGAGGATACACCTTGATTTGTAAAAAGGTTAAACTGAGGTGTGTAGAGAAGTCTCTCCGAAGTTGGTAGCATGTGGCCTGCGAACTGTGTTTTGTGGACTTTATAAGGTGTGCAGGATGGTTCTATGATGCGGGTTAGAGAGTTGTTGGAGGCCGCTGCCCTGTAGGGCCCGCAGTGGTGGCTGGCCTCGCCCTATGGTGCCGAGAAGCCCAGCTGCAAGTGCTTTCTATTGGCTGACTGATCTCCTCCGCGTCCGTGCTTAGCTCGTGATCAGTACATGTCCTCATTACCCACCATTAAGTCTCCACGAGCCAAACGCCTGACCCATTAAGGTGATTGGCTGTTATATCCCATAAAGCTGCGTATTTTGCGTGGTGGCGGGAGCAAGCAAGGCAAGGAGGGCAGGCAGCAGCTGCGGGACGAGAAAAGAGGAGAGGCGGCCACGGCGCGACGAGAGAGGAAGAAGAGAGAAGTGACAGCTGCACGAGAGAAAAGAAGGAGAGAGAAAACTGCACGACAAGAGAAGAAGGAGAGAGAGAGCTGCGCAACAAGAGAAGAAAAAGAAGACGGCGGCGGTGGAGGAGGAGGAAGAACCAGGCACTCGGCTCAGAAGCTCTCCCATAAAATAAAGACCTTAAAACTTCATTTGAGAGCTGAGTCTTCATTGTACTCGCTGGACGAGACAGAGAGTTATATGAAGTGTGTGAGGTCCTTTCAGTTGAGTTGGGAGGGCTCACTCAGATGTATCGATAGGGTGCACTGAGATGAGTAGAAAGGGTTCAGTTAGTTGTGTTTACATTGTTTTTTGATGTGAGTAGTGAGAGGTCTCTTAGATGAGTAAGGAGGACATATTGATGTAGAAGGGAGGGTTCCATAAAGTTTGGAAGGGGGATCTATATGGTCTGAAGTTAGGAATCATGAAGGTGAGTAGGCTGGACTCTGAACTTTGTCATGTATTTTAACTGACGTGTGTAGGAGTTCTAATTGAAATTCAGAGGGATAGCACTCTGATGTGTGTTTGACAGGCTCTCAGAGTTGTGTAGTTAGGTCTATATTAGTGGGAAGAGGGATCTATGAAGGGTGTAGGAGGTCTGTTTGAGTAGTAGAAATGCTATCTCAGTTATGTAGGAGGGATTTCTACAGTGAATAGTGAGATCTCCGACATGAGTATCAAGAATAAACTCAGGTTTGGTGAGAATAATATTTGAGGATAGCAGAGAGAAACTCTGAAGGGTTTTGGTAGGACACTCAGAAGAGTATCTGGGGAGTTCTTTTAGGTTTTTAGTTTTGACCCTTGGAAGTAAATATGGAAGGCTTTTTTGATAGTTTTGAGGGCTACAAGAAAAGTGTAGGTAAAACCTTTTTAAAGGTTTTTTGAAAGGCATTCTGAGCTTTGTATAGGTGCCTCTCTGAATTTGTAGGGAGGACTGTTGAATGAAGTGTATAAGGTGGGTGCTCATTGGTGAAAATTAAGAGATAACTGAGATGTGTATTTGTATACATCTATGGTGAGTAAGGAGAGATCTCTGAGGTAAATGAGGACAAACTGAAGTTTGAAAGGAGGACTCCATGAAGTGTTTAACAGGGCCTTCTGAATAGTAAAATTATGGCATTCTGAGGTGTGTAGAGGCATGGTGTGTGGTGTGCAGCAATGTTCCCAACATTGATACAGTGATTGATAAATAATATGTGTAGGAAATGTGGCTAAGGTGTGTGTGGTTGGTCCTCTGAATTCTGTAGAAAGGGCACTTGATATGAGTAGGTAGAACTCTGGGCTGTGTGAAAAGGTGACTGCTATGTGTGTAGGAAGTGTTCACTGAAGTGTGAAGGGAAGGTTCTCTGAGATTTGTAGTGTAGATGATTTGAGGTGTGTAGGGAGGCTTCTATTAAGTGTGCAGGAGGAATCTATGAGAAGTGTAGTGGGACTTTTGTCTACATAGGAGTGCTCTCTGTTGTGTAGTTAGAGCCCTTAGAAATGAATAATGAAATCTATCTGATATTACTAGGTAGAGCACAATGAGATGTAATGGGAGTATTCTTTGAGTATAATAGGGGGAATCCCTACATTGTTTAGGGAGGTCACTCAACAGCGTATCAAGTCTTCTCTGAGGTGCGTCAGGAAAACCCTCAGAGGTGAGTAGAGAAGGCATTTTGGTGAGTAGTAAGTTGTATCCAGGTTGTGTAGTAGGGTGTGTTGTTTGTAGCATGGGAATTCTTAGGTCTGACTTAACATCTCACTAGAATTTATAGGAAGTACTCTCTGGGGTGTATAGGAAAAGCTTTCTGAGTTGTATAATTTTTGCTCAATAAAGGGTGTAGGCAGTGTCTGTATGGGGAATATGAGTGGGAATTTGAGGTGTGTAGAAAAAGCTCTTGGTATTAGTAGGGAGTCATTATTTAGACATGTAGGAAAGTGAGTTTGAGGTGTGAAGAATAGGTTCTCTGAGGAGTTAAGTGGGTTCTCATTTTTATTTAGGGTGGAGTCTCTGACATGTAGGGAGGGCCCTCTGAAGGGTGTAGGAGGGATTTATGAGGTTTGTAAGAAAGCTTATTGATGAGAGTGTAAGTGTTCACTTAAGTGAATAAAAGGGCTATTTGCAGTTTATAGGAAAGGTCTCTGTGGTGAGTCAAAAGTTTTCTCTGAGGTATGTATTGCAGGCTCTCTGAGGCAAGAAGAAAAGCTCTCTAAGGTGTTTATAGAAGACTTGCTAAGAGGTATAGTTACTAGGGCTTGTGAAATTCTAGTTTGTACTCACTGAAATATGTAGTTATATCTCTCTGAGGTGTGGAGGGTATAACGTAAGGTGGAGCTCTTTTTAAGTATAGTATCAGAGCTTGATCTACATCAAATTCAATGAGTCACAAATATGAGAAACAATTATAAACACACACAGACAAAAACTTTATGAGTCTGGTGCTATCTCAATGGGAATCTCTGTGGAGGGCTAGACTCTACTCACTTCCAATGGCCTGTTCTGTTTCACCTCTGGTCTTCTTGGGAAGTATCACCAGAGTTGTTGGTCCCAACACTGATATGGTGCTTCCAATCTTGGGAAAGGCCCCTACTTGAGACTTTCTTAAGAAATAATCATCCAAAATGAGTAAATAACAAGAATTTCTGGCTCTGGACTTGTTGTCTCAACTCAAGCGAGCAGAATGGGAGTTTATCTGCAATGTGGGTGCCTAGCTACTTGGGTTCCACTTTCTGTGTGTTCTATTGCCAAGGAAGTGAGGTCACTTCATTGGAGATTCCATACCCACAGTCCATTTTTACACAAGATGGTTCTAATGACCCAATGAGATGTAGGTTCCTCCCATCTTCCCTTGACATATACACAAGTGGACATGGTTACAACAACTCACCATGGTTCTGGTCCCCAGATTGTCCCAGATGTAGCCAATACACCTCATTTGGAGAGAGAGTTTGGAAGAGATCCATGTCCTCTTTCTGTTCATGTGGATGGTCCTGAAGAAGTCATTAAGCCTTACAAGTCCTGAATACTTTTGCCATTTATTCCGCTGGGATTATTCTAGTGTATGTTTTTGAAGGTGTCTTCAGATGTATAATGCCATTTATATATACTCCTTGGGAACCCTTATGTTTGTCTTATGTGTCTGTAATGCACCAACATGCAGAAAACACAACACAGAAAGGAGAGGGACAGAAGATGACATACAACTCTACCATAATGTGAGTCCAACAGTAAAAGAGGGGAAATGAACTTCTACCTTGTCCTTGTTTCCACTCTGCCCCACTGGAAGTTTGTCATGACTGATTTAGAGAGATAGACTCCCTGTGCCGTAGACCTTCCAATGCTTCCTTTGAAATTTAAAATTGTAATACAAGCAACAATAGGTGTTGGAGAGGATGTGGGGAAAAAGGTACACTCATACATTGCTGGTGGAGCTGCAAATTAGTACAGCCACCCTGGAAAGCAGTGTGGGATTCCTTAGAAAACTTGGAATGTACCCACCATTTGACCCAGCTATCCCACTCCTTGGCCTATACCCAAAGGAATTAAAATCAGCATACTACAGAGATATAGCCAGAACAATGTTCATAGCTGCTCGATTCACAATAGCCAGATTGTGGAACTAACCTAGATGCCCCTCAACTGATGAATGGATAAAGAAACTGTGATATATATATATATATATATATATATATATATATATACATATTCCTATATATATTCCTATATTATATATATTCCTATATATATATTCCTATATTATATATATATATATATATATATAGAGAGAGAGAGAGAGAGAGAGGAATATTACTCAGTTATAAAGAATAGTAAAATTATGGCATTTGCAGCAAATGGATGCAGATGGAGAACATCATGCTAAATGAGCTAAGCCAATCTCAAAAAACCAAAGGACAAATGATCTCACTGATAACCAGATGATGACACATATAGGGGATTGAAAGGGGGCAAGATTGGAGGAAGGAGGAACCCTATAGAGGGATAAGTGGGGTGGGAGGGGTGGGGGGGAGAAAAAATAACAGAATGAATAAAAAAATTTACCCTAGGTAAATGTATGATTACACAAATGGTATGCCTCTTCTTCATGTACAGGGAAACAAGATGTATCCCATATATTTACAATAAAAATGAATTTAAAAATGAAATTTAGAATTGTTTCATTATTTCTTCTCATTGTATTATGTGGGTATACTACAAGTAATCACTGGCACCAGAGAATTCTATTGTACAATACCTGTAGCTTGAATTCAGAACCAGGTCTCCGTCTGCAGAGATTTTTACCAGAGACACCATGCAGGACACATGGCTGTGAGGTAACAACTCACAGAAGTTCCCCCATGAAGCACCAAAATATTTAGGATCCTAAATACTTCTTTGTATGTCTGAAGATAGGCTCCCTTTGTCTTCCCACTGGGGCCCTACCTTAGGCTTAGGTATACTCATTGCACATTGCCTCACAGTCATTCTCTTTGTTCTGGAGAGATTTGTTTACACTAATCCACAACTCAGCACCACCCTTTCATGGGACTCCACTCCATACCAATGAGAAATCTCCCCCGTATGCATAGAGATCTGCAGCTCACTGCTTTAAAGGTGCTTCTCACGCAGCATAGGCTTAAGGTGAAACCAAAAGATCTAAACTGTTTTTGGGATGAATCATAATCATCGCACCATGGATTAGCCCCAAGAAATTTGAGACCCCCAAATTTGGATGAAGGTTTTATATATAGCTAGGAAAAGAGAAATTCATGATGGTTACTCCCCACAAGCAACTTTCATTCTGATTCTCCTAGCGATTATTGGCAGCCTACAGGGCTCCTCAAGAAGATATCATTAAAAATCACAATGATTCTCTAGATGACAACAACATGATTTTTCAAACCTCTGCTTCAAGCATTGTGACCTCTGAGGAGGAGAAGACAGACTCAGATACTGACAAAGGCCACCCATGGAGTAAAAAAGACCTCCTGCCATCTGCCCCTCCCCCTCTGTACCCTTGGAGTGAATTGCCCTCCCTCTCCCACTCCCTCTGGAGTTCTCTCTGGAATTCCCTCCTCAAAGCAGGAAACTTTAAAAGGATCTTCTTTTTCTCCCAAGAATCCATTTGCAGCATACCCCATCAACTTGGTTCTGGATGGGGGTGAAAGGCCTTGGATCCCCACCCCACTTCCAGACCTTGCCCTTCTTAGGAAGCATCTCAGGATTCTGGTCCTGACTCCCCTTACTTTGCAGAAATACTTAACCAATGGTCAGCTAATCCTCAAACTCCCTTTGATTGGCTTACTGTCCTCAAATCCTGTTTAACTTGCCCACAATTCTTGTAATGGAAAGTCTCCTATGAGGAGGAAGCAGAACAAACAGCATGAGATAATTTGGCTTATAATATCCCCTTAAAGTTGGAGATGCTTACTGGACAGGGGAATTACATTAGCACACAAGCCCAGTCACAAATTGGTAACCTTATGTTTTATGACCAAGTTAAAAGCTTGGCCATAAAAGCCTTAAAAAGCATTACACCGCCAAAAGCAGAGGAACTATTTAGAAATTTAATACAATCCCCTAATGAATGGTTTCTTGATTTCTTGTCACAGGTTACAGAGGCCATAGTAAAGAGAGTTCCATCTGGCCCCGCTCAGGATTCCTTGATAAACAATTGGCTTGGAAAGGGGCAAATACTGAAACAAAATATGTCATAACCCCTGTCAGGAATGAGTCAATCTCAAAATGGGTTTCAGCTATGAAGGAGGCTACTCCTACAAGAGGTCCCATACGTTCACTAGTAGCTGCAATCAATAAATTGA
This sequence comes from Sciurus vulgaris, assembly GCF_902686455.1. NCBI lineage: Eukaryota > Metazoa > Chordata > Mammalia > Rodentia > Sciuridae > Sciurus > Sciurus vulgaris. The sequence goes on from NW_027632957.1 coordinate 3,528,722, forward strand.
CCCTTCATCATGGAGAAAAATTATTGCATAACAAGCTGGGGCCTATATGCTGGGATTGTAACAAAAAAGGACATGTAGTGAAACATTGTCCGTGAGATTATAAGCCTTCAAAATCAAAAACTACTTGCCCTAAATGTAAACAAGGATGTCACTGGGCAAAGGTTTGCAAAAGAAACAATTTAAACTTAAAAGGGTGCAACCCTCAGCCCTGCAAGTAAGAGGGACCACTGCACATCCCCAGGTGCACTTGACATTGCCAATCCTGGACACAAAACCTCGAATGACCATCCACTTAGAGAGAGTTTCCATTAAGGGTCTAGTGGATGTGGGAGCAGATATTACCATCATTGACTGCTATCACTTCAAAAATGCAATGGAAAACAATAGCTGGTACTAACATTCAAGGAGTGGGTGGTCTCCAACTCAGTGGTCAAGTGTTCTCCTCTGTAATTTGGCAAGACATCAATGGCAAAAAGGGCACTTTTTGCCCCTTAATTGTTGATGTTCCCAACACTTTATGGGGATGAGATATATTAGAATTGATGGATACTGTTTTGACAACAGACGATAAGGCCTTTTGTGATGAGATAATAGTACATGATGTGATGGGCTGATAGATCTGACTCCATGAGAATATTATAGGCCAGACTCTAATGAAAATGACTAAATGGACTCCATTTTGCTCTGAGACCCCATGTTATGTAGGAAATAAGCTTCTCCCATGGGAACACCCCTCCTCTGTGCCCATTATCAGTTACTTTATGTGACATGTTTAATAATATACAATGGCAACTCCTATGTAGTGAAGAATTGCTCTCTTTTGATTCCTATTGCTCCTAAACAACATACCATGTGAATAGTGATTGTGTGGATGTTAGCACCCATTCTTTAGTTTGTACCTAGGTAAGGGTCATTTTGACCCACTTCCCCCTCTGTCGATGATCTCATGATGTTAATGTGTAATTTTGAATCATAGCAACAGACACTAATGATTAATGTGATTTTTGGTATAAGAACCCCTACAACCCTGTGGTCAGGGGTGTTCTCCCAATAACCATTATTTTGGGTCATTGTGTGAGACAGTCAGCTGGCTAGCTTAATAAAGACTCTCAAATTTGGACTTCTCAGTGGTGATTGGTCTGTTCTTCAGTTGTGCCCCATAATATTTGGAGGCTCCAGCAAGATTCTTGCTGCCCGGTGGGTAACCACCGCTCACCACTGACCTGGAAACTCCTGTGGAGGGGAGAGGCTACAACGTTGCTCCTAGGGGAAGGCCTCTGAGAGACGTTCCTCAGCCCCAGGCTGCACGGTCTGTGAAGCCCCGCCCCAGGACTGAACTAAATTCTCTGAGAGAGTCATCTGTTTCTGCACCCCTGGGGGACTGGTAAGTCTGTTTCTGGCAGATCCGCATCTGGGGACTCTGAGGAAGACTGGGCACAGCATTACTTCCCAAGTCCAGGACTGGCAAGACATTGCTCAGTTCCTCTGCTCTGGAATCTTGAGTGGCCACTTGTCTGTGTCTTTGGTGTTTTAGCTGTCTGTGTTTGTTTTTCCTTTTCTGGTTTTTTGTTGCCTTTAAGCGTAAGCATGGGTCAGTCTCCCTCATGTCAGTCATGTACTCCCCTCCAGTGCATGTTAACTAATTTCCAGGAGTTCCAGAAGAGAGCCAGTGACTATGGAACCCGCTGCAATGCCTTTTCTCTAAATTCTGTGAGAGAAAATGACCAACTTTCGAGGTAAGATGGCCCCCTCAGGAGACCACCAAATTGTCTTTGGGCAGCCTGAACATCTTGATCAAATATTTTGTAGTCAAATTTGGGTAAAACAAATGGTTAAAAATGTTTTTAGTCATGTTTGCTGAAGCTTACATTAAAATGTAAACAGCTGCCAATAGGAACTTCCAACTACTGGACTTGTTCCACCAAAATGTCAGACTAAAATTTAGATGGCTGCTATCCAAGAGACCAGGAAAACCGGTTTAGAACAAGACCCCAACCTGAGGGGGCTCTCCCAAAGAGACCAATTGAAGCAGCTCCCTTGCTGTCTCTTCAGGAAACTCCTTCAGGAAGGGATAGGGCATAACCTTGTCTATATTCTCTTAATTCTTTTTCATCTCAGGATGGAGGCCAAAAAGACTTTTAAAATTCTATTGTTTTTGAGTTTGTAATTTTGATCTGGTGCACCTAGGTTAATTTTTAATCATACCTATTTTATCCAAATATAAAGATTTTCTTAATGCTCTGTTTCATTCAGAGGCCAGTTTACAAGGGTTAACTTTCAGTCTAATGGGTTTTAAGAAATAAGCTATAAGTTTTTTGTCCATATGTTTATTTTATGTATATGTACACTGGTGTATTGTCATGTCTACATATATTTGGTATCAAAATTGACATATGAGCTCATAAATTAAAATAAAAAAACATCCAAATATTTTTGATTCACATGATTTAAAGGTTTTTAATTTGGTTAAAAAAATATGGATTTCAAGTTACTAATACAGTTTTGTTTCCAGGTGTTCAAAAAAAATAAATAAAATGTTAGTTTTATAAAATGTCTAATAGCCATTGTTTCTAGGTTTTTCTTCAACAGGAAAGAAATGACTGATATGGCTCAATACAATTCTCTGATATTTTGACTTTTAAAAAATAACTTAATAGATTTAACATATATGGGATTGATCATGGATGTGTTTGTTAGAGACATCTGATTGGTTTAAAGGTTAATATCCTAACTGTTAAATATAACATCAAGTACTCTTAACTCCTTAAATTCCACAGGGTAACATACTTAAAACATTTTTGGTGTGTTCATAAATTGGTAAATAAAAAAGGGTTTAAATTTACTTTATGTTATCACTAAAAACATGATTACTAAAAGTCTTAGCAGGCATTATTCTTTATAAAGGGTTCAAAAGTCTCAATTATATTTAAATATTATACGTAAGAAAGTATTTCATCAGATTAAAATAGAGTAATTCATCTGAATTCAGAAATTTATAAGGGTTGTTTCAAAATATAAATTTTAAAAAGGGGATCAACAGATTAAAACAGTATAAGGTTTTAGATATAAAATATATTTAATAAAATGTTTCTAGATAAAGAACTTTATGTGATAAAATAAGGCTGTGATACATCTAAGTAAACAACAAGAGTGTCTAAGTGATTAAAAATGTTAATTAGTAAATTTTAAAAGGTTTACATGTATATGTAAGTAACACAACAGTTAAAACTATTCAAGGTTTTTTCCTAAAGTCAAATATTAATGTACTGATATAATCCAAATTTCAGTCTGTATGCTAAAATGACTAATAATTCTAAAAGCATTAATTTACTTTAACACTGTATCTATTAAATTTTATTCTCTAGAACAGCTAGCCTTAAAAATTGGAGGTTTATACAATTCTGGTTAAACAGAAACTATTATTTTAGAGTACTTTACTACATTACAAAGTCTAAATTTTCTTTAAAAGTTAAACATGGTTAATATAAAAAAATCAATGCGATTATGATTCTGTTACTCTTTTTTATATATTAAATGTGTTCATATCTTCCAGGTGTACAAGTCTTTAAAAGGTTTAAAAGAACATTTTATCAAGCTGGGGTTCTCCAACCTAACGTTGCAATGGTAGTTTTAAACTTATCAGAATAAGAAATTTTGTTGGGGATTTATTTATATCATTTAGTGTTCTGCAACTGGAACTGAACCTTATGTTACCTTCTGCACTGGGATAAAAATGTAAATGTATTTCTAAAAGATAATGAGAGTCTGATATGTTCAAAAGTTAATATGAAACAGGAAAACTTTTTGCCACTTTACTACACAAAAGGAAAGCTAAAAGCTCTCTCAGTTTTCTTTGATTCATATTTTAGGTGTAATATCATACTGTGTTAAATAACATTTATATAAACTTAGAAAAGAAACTGCCAGAGTTATAAGTTTTTAGTCAGTTTAAGGCCTACAGATCTTTCTATCCTCTGATACAGGTAGACTTAATCAATGTTTGCTAGTATGATTCTCTAACCCTAAGTAAGAAAAATAAAGGGATCTCTACTAAACAAAGAGATCATGCAAATAAAAAGATGTTTTACAAAAATCATATGACAGTAAGTAACTTAACTAAATGTTGTGTTTACATTCCTGATAACTCCAACAGTGTTAAGATTTACAATTAAGGCCTTATCCTCTCCAGCATTGTTAGACTTCGTTAGGCCTTTTTATGGGAAAACCTCTCAGCTCTTCTACCTCCTGGTAAGAGATTATTGATTTCTATCAGCTTCATGATATTTATTGACAGGTTCCAGATGCTATTTATTTTGTACTCATGTTTTTTCACTTCTTTCATAGAACAAGACTTTTACCCCTAGAAAGGAACTTTTTACTGCTTGTCCCACCCCACATCACCCCCTCTCAGTTTGAAGCAACAAGAGCAGTCATTGCCCTTTTTCCTTACAGCAGTAAAAAGTCCCTAGAATTAGAGGGGTAACAACAAAAATTTTAAAAGACAGTCAATATAGGTAGGTAAATTAGGTTAAATCACAAAAATAAGGGCCAGTTTGGGTCCAGAAGTTGGAGGCAAATGACCTCTGAGAGATTAAAATGTTAGTGCTTTCAGAGCCCTTCCTCCATCTTTACCAAGAACCTGCTCCTGCCTAACCTGTTAAGTCTCTCTAACAGGTTCAACTTATGAAAGAACCAGCCCAAAGAAACTACTGATTTCCAACACCATTTCAGTCAGAAGACTATGTCTACATCAAATTGTTCCAGAAAGGACTAACACCCAGCTAAAATGGAAGGGACCTTACTCACATTGTGGACTCATCACATCTGAGATAAGACAACAAAAAAATGGACAGTCTTCAGAGACCCCAACCACCATCTAAAGATAAATCTAAAAAAAAAAAATGTTAATCATGTTTTTTCTCTTACTTGGACTACATCAGGAATTACTCCATGTTTGGCCCTTCAACTTTTTGAGATTACCAAATGGGATGATTTCTGTGTTACTGTTCACATCATTCCCCAGGTGTGCTATTATGATAAAAAAGAGAAAAAGAAAACATATGGGAATAATATCTAAACAAGCAGCCCATGTCTTAGTTCCACTCCTAGTGGGAATAGTTATAGTGGGCTCCACAGCTGTAGGAACCACTGCCCTGATTACTGGAAACCAGAATTTTATAACTTTAAGTAGACAAATGGATTTGGACTTAAATATGTTAGAGATAAAGTCCAGTCTGTTAAGCTAATGATGTTGCACACTCACTATAATCACTTTTACACTACTAATAAATCAATGATTTGATTATGTATAAAAAAACAGTGGGGAATGTGATGGGCTGACAGATCTGACTCCATGAGAATGCTATAGGCCAGACTCTAAGGAAAATGACTAAACAGACTCCATTTTGCACTGAGACTCCATGTTATGTAGGAAATAAGCTTCTCCCATGGGAACACCCCTTCTCTGTGCCCATCATAAGTTACTTAGTGTGACATGTTTAATAATATACAATGGCAACTCCTATGTAGTGAAGAATTGATCTCTTTTGATTCCTACTGCTCCTAAACAACGCACCATGTGAATAGTCATTGTGTGGATGTTAGCACCGATTCTTTAGTTTGTACTAGGTAAGGGTCATTTTGACCCACTTCCCCCTCTGTTGATGATCTCATGATATTAATGTGTAATTTTGAATCATAGCAACAGATGCTTATGATTAATGTGATTTTTGGTATAAGAACCCCTACAACCCTGTGGTCAGGGCTGTTCTCCCAATATCCATTTTTTGGGGTCATTGTGTGAGACAGTCAGCTGGCCAGCTTAATAAAGACTCTCAAATTTGGACTTCTCAGTGGTGATTGGTCTGTTCTTAAGTTGTGCCCCATAACACATGACAAAATAGGTCTTTCAGGTACACAGCCCCCCAATTCTAAAGGCCACTGTTCCACCCCTCCTAAAGCCCAAGCCCATTACCATACAGTGGGACACCCAAGATGACATATGGGTAGAACAGTGTTCCATTCTAGAGCCTAAACTTACCATCCTAAAAATGCTGGTGGAAGAACAGTTAAAACCTAGGCACATAGAGCCTTCCACTAGACCCCATAATACTCCTGTCTTTGTCATCCCAAAAAGAAATGGTAAACAGAGATTCCTGTAAGACCTTAGGCCTATTAATAAACAGATGAAAAACATGGGATCCTTTCAATCAGGACACCCTCACCCCGTTAGTATTCAAAATAATTATCATAAAATTACCATTGATATAAAAGATTGTTTTTTCTCAATTCTCACTGCACAGCAGGGCAAACCATATTTTGCTTTCACAGTTTGGGAACCTAATACTGGGATCCCAGAACAAAGGTACCAATGGACAGTACTGTACCAAGGAATGAAGAATAGCCCCCCTATGTGTCAACACTTTGTTTCACATGCAACCAGGCTTCTCATTAAACAATACTTAATAATGCACTATATGGATGATATCTTACTTGCCCACAGATAGTGCCACATTATTAACATGTCTTAAGCAATCTTTGGCCAACCTTACTACATTGGGGTTACATGTGGCAACTGACAAAGTTCAGCACCAACCACCCTTGGAGTTTTTAGGAAATAAAATTTCATCAAAAATTAGGCCTCTCAACCAACTATATTTATAAAATCTAAATATACCACAAATGAATTACAACAGCTTTGTGGACATGTTAATTGGCTCAAACCCTTTCTGCCCCTCCCTCCAAAGGTCTTGACCCCTGTTCAACTTGCTCAGGCAAGACTCCTGCCCTTCAAAGAAAATTACCCTAACTCCACAAGCCCTGCAGTTAATCACATCAATAACTGTCTTGCTGACCTCCAAACACAATGTTATGATGAAAGCCATCCCCTGCTAGGGATTGTCTTGTTGACCCCAGGGGCACCACTTGCTGTCATTTGGCAGCAGGATGACCCTCTGTTCTGGGTACATCTTGTGTGTGGTCACTGCCACAAAATCACCAGCAGATGGACAGCATTATTCTTACAGTGCTTAAGATAAGATATTATTGTAATAAGGTCTTCAATGCTGAGCCGGATACTCTGGTACTTCCACTAACAAAAACTGAAATCTTACACCTCATACAGAACAACACTCAATTCCAAACCTTAATCTCTGACTTTTCAGGACAATTAGATAACCAGCTTCCTCCTAACATGATGCTTCAGAAGATACAATCCCTAGATATTTCTCCTCCAAAAAATGGCTTTCCTTCCTCACAACCCATACCCAATGCCCCATGTGCATTTACTAATGCCAATAAGCAAATGTTTGGGGTACTTATAAAAAAAGTAAATGAAGCAGACATCACACATCTGTTCAACTAGGTGAATTGAGGGCTGTAATTCAAGTATTTCTTCTATGCCCAGAAACCCCTATTAATATATTTTCTGACAGCAAATACACTGTACAAGTGGCAAAAACACTCCCCTTTTCTGTTTTCAGACCGACCAATAAGCCAATTGATCAAGCCCTCCACACCTTAAAGGAACTTACTGAAAGCAGAAGGTTTTCATGGTATATTACCCATGTATGATCCCACACAAACCTGCCAGGGATCATTGCTCAGGGTAATGATAACATAGACAAACTTATCTCAGGTTACTCCATTTCATTGAGTGCCTTAGAGCAAGTATGCATAGTACATACTAAGTTTCACATGTCAGCTAGCAATTTGAAGGTTTTTTTTTTTCCTGAACTCATGTTGGCACAATGTAAACACATGGTGCAAGCATGTAAACCTTGTGCCCCTATGGCACAACTTGTTCCTTTACAATCTCAAGGAGTTAATCCTAGAGGCCTATCCCCTAACAAGCTCTAGCAAATGGATGTTACCCATATTCCTTCATTTGGCAAATTAAAATAGGTAAATGTTACTGTGGACACCTATTCCAAGCTCACTTTTGATATTTCACAGTCTGGAGAAAAAAACCTCAAATGTAATAAAGGCTAGAAAAATGACTATGTTAATGATGGGAGTTCCTTGAGCCATAAAAACTGATAATGGGCCTGCCTACACCTCTTCCACTTTCAACAGTTCTTAACATCATGGGCTATCTCCCACATGACCGGCATACCATATAACCCACAAGGGCAAGGAATAATTGAAAGCGCCAATCACACATTAAAGGAAACGTTGCAAAAACAGAAGGACATTCATTTATCCCTGGTCCCTAACCTCACACTTGCACATGTTCTATTTACACTTAATTTTCTCATGTTTGATAGCAATGGAGTGAGCTCTGCATATAAACCTTGGGGTTCCTTTCCTTCTCTGACCCCCTTACCCCTGGTACACTGGAAAGACTCACTCACAGGCACATGGCAAGGACCACAACCTTATATCACCCAGGGATGAGGGTTTGCTTATGTTTTCCAAGTCGACTCCTAACCCCATTTGAATACCAGCCAGAAATATCAAGCCAGCCACCACTAACCAAATTCCAAAGATTAAGCTTATCTGACAAGAAACAACACCCACAAGATAACATGAGGTGACATAAAGGTGTTAACCACCCAAGCCATGGAGATGTCACCATCTGGGGACCATAGTCCAGACACTCTATTCTTACTCATGTGTGCTATTATAACTGCTAACTCTCAGGTAAGTATTGTACTGGTAATTTCTCCCTGCCACCTTTGGACACTTGTTCATCAACCCCCCATACTTCAGATTGTCCATAATCAGGTTCTTTTATTTCCTATGTTTTACATTGTGCCAAATGCACCAAAAAAGTCACCCATTAACATCAGCATTGATATAAATAATTCTCTACATTTCTTGCTTATAAACACAACTTTTACAAATACATCACTTCATACTGATGATCAGATCCAATTCAATTATCCAAGTAATGGAGGTGACTTTCGATGGCATTGCTGGACTAATAACATCCTTTGTCTCCTGAATGAAACAGAATCCCTAGAAAGATGCAAGGTGCATAACTTTAGTCATCAAAAGGCCAACAAATCAGGCCTTGGTGGTCTTACATTGGCTAATCCCATTTACTTTCAGGGACCACTAGACAATATTGAGGAGACACATCTCTATCCAGAAGCCCCCAATGACAAAATGAAGCCCCATAAACCCCAATGTACCCTTCCTGATTGCTCCAAACCTAACACATTTAGTCAACCTCCTCTTCATGTTCTATGTCATGGATACTATGTGACTGGAATTAATGGAACACTGACTTATCATGATACAGTCACTCATGTGGTCTTCACTGATCTATCATTCAATGTTTCATCTCCAGCCACAGTATTTCACTTCAAGGCTAATAGTGCTAGTAACCCCTTTGTCATAAAAATCCTATGCAACAAGTACACTTGCACAGATTTTCTCCTCCGAAATTCCTGAATGCCTCTATATATGGAGATAAAGGTCATTACCACTGGCAAGATAAAGTGTACATCCTCCATTCTATGTTTTTCAAGTTTCAAACTTCAATTCAACCACCCTTGCAGGTAGCATGATGAACTGTGCTCAATTAAGCTGTGCTCTTGCTAACATTTGGATATTAATATCCCACTTCATATTATGGTTCATACCCCCTCATTTCTGTATATGATGGTTACTGACATGGATCTAATGTTCCCTATCATGATAACAGAATCACTCTCTTCACGACCATCAACTGGATCTTGCAGATGATGAGACTTCAGAATCTCTGCCACCATATCTGCCATCTTGATTGCCTCCACCTCTGCTAGAGCTGCCTCCACTGCTGCCTTAACAGAGTCTGGATCCACCACTGCTGACCTTCAACAAACTACACATACCTCCTCTGATTTGTTCTATGGCCTTACATCGTTAGCCACACTTACCTTTGATGGCATACACAATTTACAAGCCCAAATAGACATACAACAACAGCAAATAGATTATATAATGGTAACAAGTTTTTGGTGCACCATTATTGCTCAGCCTTCATCTGTTTGTATAACAGATGTTACTGTTCATAACCTTACACATGCCAGAGATTTACTTGCACAAAAACTAAAGGCTGCATACAAAAACATATTAAAAAGATAGTGCACCATGATCAAGTGGGTTTCATCCCAGGGATGCAAGGTTGGTTCAACATCAGGAAATCAATAAATGTAATTCACCATATTAATAGACTTAAAGTCAAGAATCACATGATTATTTCAATAGATGAAGAAAAAGCATTTGATAAAATACAGCACCTCTTCATGCTCAAAACACTAGAAAAAATAGGGATAGTGGGAACATTCCTTAACATTGTAAAGGCCATTTATGCTAAGCCCATGGCTAATATCATTCTAAATGGTGAAAAACTGAAAGCATTTCCCCTAAAAACTGGAACAAGGCAGGGATGCCCTCTTTCACCACTTCTATTCAACATCGTTCTTGAGAACGATGTAAAGGCCATTTATGCTAAGCCCATGGCTAATATCATTCTAAATGGTGAAAAACTGAAAGCATTCCCCCTAAAAACTGGAACAAGGCAGGGATGCCCTCTTTCACCACTTCTATTCAACATCGTTCTTGAGACTCTAGCCAGAGCAATTAGACAAACCAAAGAAATTAAAGGGATACGAATTGGAAAAGAAGAACTCAAACTATCCCTCTTCGCTGATGACGTGATTATATATTTAGAGTAACCTGGAAATTCCACCAGAAAACTCTTAGAACTCATAAGTGAATTCAGTAAAGTAGCAGGTTACAAGATTAATGCTAATAAATCCAATGCATTTTTATACATAAGTGATGAATCTTCAGAAAGAGAAATTAGGAAAACTACCCCATTCACAATAGCCTCAAAAAAATAAAATACTTGGGAATCAATCTCACAAAAGAGGTGAAAGACCTCTACAATGAGAACTACAGAAAACTAAAGAAGGAAATTAAAGAACACCTTACAAGATGGAACGATCTTCCATGTTCTTGGATAGGAAGAATTAATATTGTCAAAATGACCATACTACCTAAAGTGCTATACAAATTCAATGCAATTCCAATTAAAATCCCAATGACATACCTTACCAAAATAGAGCAAGCAATTATGAAATTAATCTGGAAGAATAAGAAACCCAGAATAGCTAAATCAATCCTTAGCAGGAAGAGTGAAACAGGGGGTATTGCAATACCAGATCTTCAACTCTACTACAAAGCAACAGTAACAAAAACGGCATGATATTGGTACCAAAATAGAAAGGTAGATCAATGGTACAGAATAGAGGACACAGACACAAACCCAAATAAATACAATTTTCTCATACTAGACAAAGGTGCCAAAAATATGCAATGGAGAAAAGATAGCCTCTTCAACAAATGGTGCTGGGAAAATTGGAAATTCATATGCAACAGAATGAAATTAAACCCATATCTCTCACCATGCATGAAACTAAACTCAAAATGGATTAAGGACCTCGGAATCAGACCAGAGACCCTGCAGATTATAGAAGAAAAAGTAGGTCCAGATCTTCAACATGTCGGCATAGGACCAGACTTCCTTAACAGGACTCCCATAGCACAAGAAATAAAAGCAAGAATCAATAACTGGGATAGATTCAAACTAAAAAGCTTTCTCTCAGCAAAGCAAACTATCACCAATGTGAATAAATAGCCTACAGAGTGGGAGAATATCTTTGCCAATCATACTTCAGATAGAGCACTAATCTCCAGAATCTATAAAGAACTCAAAACACTCTACTCCAAGAATACAAATAATCCAGTGGACAAATGGGCTAAGGAAATGAATAGACACTTCACAGAAGAAGATCTACAAGCAATCAACAAACATATGGAAAAATGTTCAACATCTCTAGTAATAAGAGAAATGCAAATCAAAACCACCCTAAGATTCCATCTCACCCCAATTAGAATGGTGATTATCAAGAATACAAGCAACAACAGGTGTTGGCAAGGATGTGGGGAGAAAGGTGCACTCATACATTGCTGGTGGGGCTGCAAATTAATGCAGCCACTCTGGAAAGCAGTGTGGAGTTTCCTTAGAAAACTTGGAATGGACCCACCATTTGACCCAGCTATCCCACTCCTCGGCCTATACCCAAAGACTTAAAATCGGCATGCTACAGAGATAAGCCACATCAATGTTCATAGCTGCTCAATTCACAATAGCCAGACTGTGGAACCAACCTAGATGCCCTTCAATTGATGAATGGATAAAGAAACTGTGGTATATATATAGAATGGAATATTACTCAGCCATAAAGAATGATAAAATTATGGCATTTGCAGGCAAATGGATGAAATTGGAGAATATCATGCTAAGTGAGATAAGCCAATCTCAAAAAGCCAAAGGATGAATGATATTGCTAATAAGTGGATGATGACACTTATTATTGGGGGGAGGGAAGGGTTAGTGTTAGGGTTAGAGTTATGGTTAGGGAGGGGGGCAAGCATGGAGGAAGGAAGCACTGTATAGAGGGAAAAGAGGGGTGGGAGGGGTGGGGGGAATTGAAAAATAACAGAATGAATCAAACAACATTACTGTATGTAAATTTATGATTACACAAATGATATGCCTTTATGCCATGTACAAATAGAGAAACAACATGTGTCCCATTTGTTTACAATAAAATAAAAATAAATAAATAAAAAAAACTAAAGGCTGAATGGTCACAAAATTTCTTAATGTAACATGCCTCATTGAACAGGAAATCACAAACATGACAAAAATCAGGCTTAATCAATTTGATACAAGTACAATACAACAAATATGGTCAAAGCTAAAGCACATGCTAAATCCTACAAATCTGATAATGTTAGGACTAGTCTGTATACAGTTCCTTATAATTCTTGCAGTTCTTAAATGTTTGTGGTCCATTTTCAACAAGTGACTCACGACGGTCCAGTCAATCAGGTACTCCTGAAGGAATCCCTTGTCCAAATTAATAAAAATGGGGGAAATGTTGGGACCAATCCTATTGGCTAGCAGCTGTGAATGTCTCAAGTGTGTAAGGAAAACCTTCATACATTTATGCCCATCAGGAATACTATGGAGAGGAGCATTCCACTCTGGTCACTTAGGAAAGTAAACATCTTTCCACAAATTTACCTAGTGTTATAAAGGGAACCTGTATAGGGGCCTGGTGGTCTGATCCCCCATGGCACATTATGATTGGGTTAAAAGTCTATAAAATATGTGGTTTCTGCTGCAATAAATGTGTTTGCAGGTTGCTCACCACAAGCCTGCTTTTACCCATCTCCTGGGGCCTGGGTTCTGACTCCGTCAGCTCTTTCCTGCACTTAAGCTAGCCTGGTACACCCTACAGATGTACATGAATGAGGCATTGTTTGGGGCATAAATATTTATGATTGTTATGTCTTGCTGATGTATGCTTCTTTTAAGCTGTTTGAAAAGTCCTTCTTCATCCCTTCTGACTAAATTTGGCTTAAAGTCCACTTTATCTGATATGAGGATGGATACCCCCACATTTTTGCTGAGTCCATGTTCATAGTACGTTTTTTCCCATTTTTTTCACCTTTATTCTGTGGGTATCTTTTCTGATGAGTCTCTTGCAGGCAGCATATTGTTGGATTTTTCTTTGTAATTCAATCTGCCAGTCTGTGTCTTTTGATTGATGAGTTCAGGCCATTAAAATTCAGGATTATTATTGAGACATGATTTGTAATCATGGTAATTTTTATCTATGTTTGGTTTTTAACTTGACTTTTTCTCCTTTATTTGGCTATTTCTTTAGGGTAGTTACTCCCTTTGCTGACTTACATCATTGTTTTTCATTTCTTCCTCATGGAATATTTTGCTGAGAATGTTCTGTAGTGTTGGCTTTCTATTTGTAAATTCTTTTAGCTTTGTTTTTTCATGGAAGGATTTTATTTCATCGTCAAATCTGAATATTAGTTTTGCTGGGTATAATATTCTTGGTTGGCATCCATTTTCTTTCAGAACTTGAAAAATGCTATTCCAGGCCCTTCTAGCTTTTAAGGTCTGGGCTGAGAAATCTGCTGATATCTATATTGGTTTCCCCCTGAAAGTAATTTGATTTTTTTCTCTCATAGCCTTTAAAATTCTATCTTTATTATTTATGTTAGTTATTTTCATTTAATGTGTCTTGGTGTGGGTCTTTTGTAATTTTGAACATTTGTTGTCCTATAAGTCTCTTGTATTTGATTTTCCATTTCATTCTTCAGATTTGGGAATTTTTCTGATATTTTATTGACTCGATTGTTCACTCCTTTGGTTTGTTTCTCTTTGCCTTCCTTAATCTCAATAATTCTTAAATTTGGTCTTTTCATGATATCCCATAATTCTTGGAGATTCTGTTCATGAATTCTTGCTATCTTCTCTGGTCAACTTTGTTTTCAAGATTACATATTTTATCCTCAGTGTCTGAGATTCGGTCTTCTACATGTTCTATCCTATTCGTTTTGTTTTCTATGAAGTTTTTTATTTAGTTTATTGTTTCCTTCATTTCAAGAATTTCTGTTTTTTTCAGAACCTCTAACTCTTTATTGAAATGATCCTTTGCTTCATGCATTTGCTCTTTTAAGTATTGATTTGTGCAATCATTCAAAGCTCTCATTTTTGGTTTCTCTGATAATTTTAATATGTACATCTGAAGTCCCTTTCATACATTTCTTCTGCCATCCTGTCATTGGATTTTACTGATGTAGAATGTAGGTTTGTTTAGGAAAGTTTCTTCCCTTCTTTTCTCATATTTCTCATATATCTTTACCTCTCCTAGTCTTTAGTAGCCTGAAGTCTTGGAGGACTTTGAAAAAGCAGTGATCCCAAAAGTATGCTGCCCCTCCAGGGATGGTGGACTCCAGATGGGGCATATTCCCTGCTAGTTGGCAGAGGCACCCCCATATGTTGATAGATGTTCAGTCACGGGGCATTAGACTGTGCACTGTGGCCAATCTGATCTAGTCCCAGCTCTCTGTGCCTACTTCCCTGGCAGAGAAGTCTCCCATTTCTACATTTTTTAGTAACCTCCATACTTCTTTTCAGAGTGGTTGCATTAATTTTCAGTCTCACCAACAATGTGTTAATGTACTTTTACCTCCCACCCTCACCAACACTTATTATTTCATTATTTTCTGCATTTTTTTAGTTGCAGAGATTGAACCAGGGGGCTTTACCACTGAACCACATTCCATGCATACTTTTTTATTTCATTTAGAAACATGGTCTTGCTGAGTTGCTTAGGGCCTCCCTAAGGTGCTGAGAATGGCTTGGAACTCATGAACCTCCTGCCTCAGCCTCCTGAGCTGCTGGGATTACAAGGCATGTGCTACCACACCTGGTTTTATTTGTATTCTTGATAACTGCCATTCTGACTTCAATGAGAAGAAATATCAATGTGGTTTTAAATTGCATTTCCCTAATTGCTAGAGATGTTGAAAAATTTTTCATAGATTTGTTGACCATTAATATTTCTTCTTTTGAGATATGTGTGCTATGATCACTTGTTCATTTATTGGTTGGATTACTTTTTTTTTATTTTAACTGATATAGATCTCACCATTTCCTCGAATCCAGGCATAGACTTACAGTAAATTACTGGAATAGGTAAAAAAAATAATTATTGCATGTAGTAAATTTGCTATAACATTCTATGGGTGTTGAGAGGGGGAAGAGAGAAAGATTAATGAAAACACGGATAAACAACAAAGAAAAGATAGAAAGCAACAACGTACACTAAGGTAAAAAGAAAAATTGATGTGGGGAATTTGAGGCTTAGTATGTAGTGCAAACGGGAGAATGGGAGTAAGATGGTCAAGTATAAAGCAGAGCTTAGAAAGTAGAATGATTCTAATTAATAATTTAAACCTTTACAGAAATGCATTCAAATGGGTTGAAGATACAATATTGGCTATTAGGGTAGCAACCACCAATCAAGATAAGGAGTCATACATATAATCAAAGTTGGTGTTAGATTTGTTTGTAGTAAATCATTCTGAGGTGAAGAAAATTCTTGTTGTGTTTCATTGGGGTTTGGACACTAGAAAGATGTCCATCATTCTCTGATCCTGGATCCCTCCAGAGGTGCTAGGGCACAGGAGCAGCTCCCCTCATTTCTAAGGACCCCGATCCTCTGGCTTGTTGACTTCAGAGACTGCAACTGACTACTTGTAGGGTGCATTGTTCAATGTGGCTGTTTCTCTTGTGTGCCAGAATTAAACATGCAAGCTCTGCAATGTCCGGTGATGGCTGTGGATCAGCATGTATATGCTCACCTCTACAGGATACTTTTGATGTGGTGTAGGGCCTAGCATATGTCCTGTAGTTGTGGATTCTTGGCAGATGAACTGTGGTCAGAAGTGCTCTCCTTGGTAGATCCAGCTTACTGGGATTCTGTCCTCACTGAAGAGTGAAATAAATCAGCTGGTTCACTTGAGTTCCAGCTTCCAGTTCCCCAGGATGAGAAACATGGGCAGTGCTTCCCTTTGCTCAGTCTTACTGAGCCAGGGTCCAGCCAGTGCAGAGGTACACACTACCTCTGGCTATGGGTCAGGCTGGGTGCCATGGCTATTAGCTGCCTTGGACCCAGGTAGATTTCCATTCTGACCAACCTCCCAATGGTTATGATCATGATCCAGGCACTTTCCCATTAAACATTACAGGAGTTAGGCAATTTCTCATCCTGCTTGTCTCCAAGATACTACTATGATTTGTGGCTAGTCCATCGCTGCTGGATATCCAGACAGTTTTTCTCTGGAACAGGTTCCATTCAGAAATTGACTGCAATTAGAGGGAAAGTCCTTCTAGGACTGGGACAACTTCCCACTCACCTCCCTCCACCATCACTGTCCAGTGAGGTAGTAGTTCTGAGAGTTTCCCTTTCCTCTCTTCAGGGTCAGAATTGCCTTCCACCTGTATCTGAGATCTGACTTCTACCTCCACTTACCAGCAATCACTTGGTGTCTGTCTGTGCCTGAGGAAGTTGTGTGCAGCACTGGACTCACTCTTCCAGGGTTGGATGTCCTTCACCCTATTGCCCTTGATTGTGGTGAAGGAAAAGGGCTTCAGGAAATTTAGAAATCCATCTTAAGTTCTTTCTAGACTGATTCTCAAGAAATCCATGAAAGGAATGCCACATCTGATTTAATATGCTGTTGTCTAAAGTGGTCATATGCTAGGATAATTTAAAGGGTGACTTCTCAGCTCTATGCTTCACAAGATTGCTGCAGAGTCTGCCACAGTTTTCTTCTCAGTTTGGTTTTAAATGAGTTGATCTGCCTCAAGGACACTGCTAATACTGTTTTGTTTTAGTGTGCTATTTTTTTTTCCAGATGGTTTTAAGGAGGTAAGATCAAGTGGTTTTCTGCTCCTTCTTTGTCTCTGTTGCCCTTGTCCCCTTCCCTACCCTAGCCTGGCTTTGGGGCTAGGAAACTATGCCTTTATTTTCTGCTGGATATTCTAGCATCTGCAGGTCTCAGACTTTGAAATATTAGAAACTAGAGCATTCGTTTCATCACCTACCTGTCAGATAAGCTGATCTTCCCTGTTTGTGCTGTGGAGAGGTTGGTAAACATTGTCAAGTTCCATTCTGCCATATTCTGCAGTCTCCTTAGTCTGGTTTTTGGTACCACGGATTGAATTCAGGAATAGTCCACAACTGAGGATGCAGAAGACATGTTTGGGTATCCGTAAAATGGAGGCTAGCGTTGAGCCAAGAGGTGGCGCTTAGTGTTAACATGGCGTGATCTATTTTTGCCTAATTAGTTAATGTCTCCTTTGTGCTAGTGCTCAACAGATATTCCTCATTCTTTCTTGATTGGTACCGAGGGGCGTGCTTCAATTGTGCTAATCCTAAGCTGATTGGCTGCCTTAGATATATAAGACACAGCTATAGGAAGCACCATGGATAACCGGATAAGCAATGGTTAAGCAGCACCTCTGAATGAAGCAGAACGCAGGTTGCAGATTGCAGATTGCAGAACGGAGAAGTAAAGCCACACATAAAGATAGCAGAGTGAAGGACGCAGGATGCACTTTTAAGAAGAAGCAGTAGAACTAAGAAGATATAGATTCTGAAAGTGTAGACTCTCCGATAAGCAAAGCCTCTCTCTCTTCTTTCAAAGACTCTTTCTCTCTTATGCAAAGCCTCTCTCTCTCTCTCCTCTCAAAGCCTTTATTCCTCTATAAGCTAGGGAACAAGTGAACAAGCAAGAAAGCAGCACACTAAAGAGAAAGATAATAGAAGTAGCTCAGTTTCCAGTCCACTCCGATAAATACCACGCAATTTTTGCTACAGGCAGTAACAATATCCACGTGACTGTTGCTGTGGGTGGCGACATGAGACATGTCTCAAGCCCTTATTGTTTACTTTGTCATGGTCTTATTGAGGTGCATGGGATCTCACTAACTTCCTAAGGATGGCCTTGAACTTGCAGTCTTTCTAACCTGTCTCAGACTCCTGAGTCACTTGGATGGATAGGCAAATGTGAACCACTGTACTGTATTGGTCTTTGTTTTTTCTTATGTGCAGTCCTAGGAGCAATGGGTGTAGATACCACTCTCACCCCTGGTATCTGATCAGATTTCTTAGCCTGAATCATGACTCCATCTAAGTTGCTTAGGACCATGATAAATTTCTTAGGTTGACCTTTAACTCATCTCTTACTGCCTCAACCTCCTGAGTCAGTTGGTTGAGAGGTGGAAGGAAGTCCAGGGA
Organism: Sciurus vulgaris; assembly: GCF_902686455.1. Taxonomy (NCBI): domain Eukaryota; kingdom Metazoa; phylum Chordata; class Mammalia; order Rodentia; family Sciuridae; genus Sciurus; species Sciurus vulgaris. The sequence continues at coordinate 3,547,393 of NW_027632957.1, forward strand.
CAGGACCCCAGAGCACCATCCCAGGAGGGCAGCCATACTGGACACCATGGAGCATTTTATTGCTTTCAGTATATTGCAATTATGGTCATGTCAGCTTTGCCATCACTTCCTCTCTGGCAGCAGGTACCCAGTGTTCAGCATGGTGTCATTCTTTGTCTTCTCAGACCAGCTTTTCATCTGTTGCCAAATGCCCAAGCAAAATCTCCTTTTGCTGTTCTCTTCTGTGGGTAAACTGGGGTGGTCATCTGGAGTTTGATTTGCTGTAGCCTCAGAGTCTCAATTCTGCGGATGCAAGTTAGGGATGTCAGGGATCACCTGCAGATCCCAATCACTTTTAAAATTTATTCTAATTAGTTAAACATGAGAATAGAATGTATTTTGACACATCATACATAAATGGAGTATAACTTCCCATTCTTCTTATTGTACATGATGTAGAATTACATGGGTCACATAATCACACTGGTCCTATAATCATATATGTGCATAGAGTCATCACTTTCAACATGTTGGATTGTTGTTTCATATTTAAACAATCTCTAGTGACTGGCCTTGGTATTCTTTTTTGAACCCTTTGAGCACTCCCTTGAGGTGTCAATCATAATCTTTTTGCCATAATATGACAAAAGGGATGCTATAGAAGATGTTTTAGATTTTCTGGTACCTTGAGTAGTGAAAACAAGTGTTGTGGGAACCACAGGTGAAGATGGGTGTGGAAATCAGCAACAAAAAACTAAAGCAGAAAAGGACTGGGTTTTATAGCCAGGACAGCTTCAGGATTTCTGAATTCTCAAAGTCACAGGGAAAATGGTGCCAACCAGATGCAGAAGCAGATTCTAGGATAGTTGTTATGTACTGGCTTGTTTTCTACCTATGGAGATGTTCTTGAGGATATGAGCATGTTGTAGGCAGTATGGGGAAGAAAAAAGTGAGATTTCTCCTGCCCATGCTGTTTGGCAGTAAGAAACACCCTGATTCATTTCTCCCTATATCCAGGAAAGATGTTGTCCCAGTTGGGAATTGATGTTTAGGAAATTTTATTGTGTTGGTTGTGTACAAAATGAATAACAGGTGTCCAATCTATTGGGTAATAAAAATATACAAGTCTGTTATGGTGAACCTCGAGCAAGGTGCTAAGACCTCCTGCATTGTATTTTCACACATGGCTTGCTCTGCTCTTCAGCAGCCTTTCTGTTCAGTGTCCCGGTCAGTGTATTACTTTGGACCATGCAGGAGGACTCTACCATCTTCTTCCTCCAACTTCTGATATTTGCTGCTGTGCCTGAGGATTTATCTTCTGAGACTTGATCCTCTATCTTATTTCCTATCTATTGTGTGTGTGTGTGTGTGTGTGTGTGTGTGTGTGTTTGTGTGTTGGTGGGGATGGAACTTGAGACCTTGAACACAGTAGTCAAGTGCTCTACCTCAGTCCTTCCTATTTATCTCATATTCTTTATTTTGTTTTTATGCTAAAATAATTATCTGCCCATCCTGTGCCCTTTACACTCCATTCCCTCAAAATAATCTCTTTCCTTTCTTTTATTTCTTTCTACTGACCTATCTACATAACAGCTTGTTCTCCTGCACCATAACTTCCATACACTGAAGTACTCATTACAGAGGGGTAACTAGATTCTTTCTTATCCTCCTTCCTGCAAACTTCCCCTCACATAACACTGCTCTCTTCCTATATCCCCATAATTTAATAATAATAATAATAATAATAATAATAATAATAATAATTTTAAAGTAGAAATGCATATCTGTGAATGCATCACATGAGGTGAAGCCTCACCAGGAAGGGTCAATTTATCAGGTATTGAAAGGTTTATTCTAATATGTCTATTATTTCATTTAGTCTGGAAAAATAGTTTCTTTTATAAATAACTTTGAGGGAAATTATTTTGTAGTTTTTAAAGTTTTATAAGAAAATTAGAGAAATTACATCTTGAATTGGTAATAGAAAAGGAATTCTGGATTGTGGTAGAGGGTTTGCCTCTGATGGCCATGGGTAACATAAGAAATGATGAGCTCAAAATATCAAGGTGGTGTGTCAAGACAGGGAATTTGAGAGGCGGTGCTGCTTTGTGTGTGTATAGCTGTAGAATCAGGGTATTGATGATCAGTTGCTTTCAGAATCACTTTCCTTAAAAACCTTAGCATATAATTTATATCAGTCTGGAAAATGTGGGTCCCTGACAGATTAGGCCTACTGGGGAGAACATGAGAAATCAGCACTGTAAATGTCTTGAATGCACCTTCTATTTTGTGATATTTATCTGAGAAGGCAATCAAACTGCTGCTTTAAGAGAAGAGGAAGCTGTTGCTTTCTTAATGCTGAGGATTTGTGGTGTTCTGCTCATTGCACAGAGTTCAATCTCAGATAGCCAGTGTAAAACAAATGATGTGTAGAGGGGAGAAACTACATAAAGAGTTGCAAATGTTTGCTAAAGTATGTGCTATAAGTCTGGTAAACCATGTAACTGTGTGTTTTGTACCACATAAGACAGAGCAAGCTCTTAGGGGAAAGTGCACATTCAGGCAACTGCAACTCAAGCTTGGACTTCAGTTTGCCATGTCATCTAGTGTAAATCCACTTGCAGCCTACATACATAGAAGGCAGAATTTTTGCATAGTTTGAAGGAAAAATATTCTCAAATAAAAAATTTGTCATAAGTGGAACTTGCCAGAAGTGAAGTCTTTTGTCTATAACCAGTAAGAAATCCTGGATCTGACACAAGCAAACAAATAATCCAATCATTATCTTGTAGACCTACCTAATCCCACTACCCCTTCCTAGATCCAAAAAAGATAAAGGTTATAAAGGCTTCAGGAATGGTTAATAATTGCAATGAATGTGCTGCTTCTTTGTTACATTTGTGTTCTGTTCTACAATTCTCTGCTGAGTGGAAACAATGATCCTTTCAGTAATGGAGGCAGGAGAATTCCTTGAGTCCTGGAATTTGGGGCCAGATAAATAACAGAATTTCACACCTTGAAACAAAAAATGATCACAGAATTTGGAGGCCACATTCAAGGGAGGTCAAGGGTGCAGGGTCTCTGGGAAATGTTTTCACATTGGCTCAGAGACAGTATGAATTGGTCAAAAAAAAAAAACAATGTTTATAATCACTAACCTCTTACAGAGAGATAATTTGTGTATTCCAAGAATGGTGAACAAAAAATAACTGATTTTATATCAATGAATTAGAATAATAAAATGCATTAAGATCATCTGAATTTAATAATGTAGGTGGTTGGATGGCTTATCTTCTAAAAGTATTCATGCTTAAAGGCAACTGGTAGGTGAATGCTTCCTTGGAAAGTCTTCCTCATGAGCAAGAAAGAAGTCCACAGACTCTGATTTGACACATGTTCTTCACTAAGTCAGGGTCACTCCAGCCTCAGAGGCTGGGTCAGTCAGTACTGCCTCTCCCTAATTTATAGTCCTATTTTGTCTTTCTATGTCTTGAAAATAAATCTAAAAATAGAAGAACAGACAAATGTCATCTTATAAAAATAAGAAAATTCATAGAAGCAAAAAGAAGGAAATGAAAATAACTAATAGAAATACTAAAATAAAATAATTGTATATCCCATGGGCAGCCAAAGTGTAATGATATGACCTAAGTAATTTACCTCTGCATATCTAAATTATTTCATGTGGGTGCACTGCCTATTGCTGTCCTGGAACACATTATTTGACTGTACCATGGCAACAAAATCCCTAACTTAATTATAACAAGCTTCCAACAGCTGGTCCTCGAAACCATTCTGTATTCAGTGATCATTCATCAGGAGGTGTGATTGCATCCTGAGTTTCTCTGTAGTGCACACTACTGGTCTATCTCTTCCCAAGGTTTTGGTAACTTTCCTGCACATGCTTCACGTGCCCAGGTCTCAGAAATTTAGAGTCACTCCATTAAACAGCTCCAAAGCACATGGCCCCCAAGTCCACCCCATGCAAGGCGGTCTTCAGGTCTGGGTGGATGCAAACCTACCTCACCAACTGCAGGAGGGTCAGTCCAGGTTTGCCTCTGTCAAGGTGCCTGGAACAGGGATTACTTACATCATGGTTTCTTCTTTCTCCTCCTGCATCCTTGCCTCATGTCCCCAGGCCTGCATGGATTGGCTGTAGCCTGGTAGCATCTGAGCCCTGTGCTGCCCATCTGATGCCTCTTTTTCTGCAGGGTGTGTATGGCTAGGCCTGCCAGCAGAGGCTGGAGGGGGTTGGGGTTCCAGGGACTTCATGGGTGAAGGGGTGGTCTGACACCAGAGGCAGGGCCAAGGGGATGCTGAGTCAGGAGCTCTAAAAGAGCAGCTGGGTGAGAGCTCCAGGGGCTTGGTAGTTGGGTCTAAATGTGGAAGAAGAACCTTTCCCATGTGTGGATGTGGTGCTAGCACCTCACCTATCTTCCCAGTGCAATGCATCCCAAAAGATAGGAGCAAGTGGCAGAGTCTGTTGAAGTCAGGAAACCCAACAAAACACCTGTCTCCACCTGACCCATCTTCCCTGCATGTTCCCTTAGAAAAGTAGCCATTTTCTTTTCTATGTTAAGGGTCCTATCCAATCTGCATCCAGCACAGTCCTTCCCAACAGTCAAAAGTGGGGTGCTGTAGGAAATCTGGGTCCTGAGTGAACTTTGACAACCACTCTGGAACCTTTGGAGCTTCCTTCAATTGAGGGGCCAGGGAACAAGAATTAAATGAGAGTGTGTCCAGTACCTGCTAGGGAAAACCTCACCAATCCAGGGCCATGGCCAGGGAACACAAACAGGCAGAATTCCCTGCCTCCAGAAGGGCACATTCAGGACTCAGTTTCAGGAGACTATTCCCCAGAAGCAAATTAGGCACTGAATAAGTTCTTATGCCTCAAAATCCATCAGTAGCATGCTCCCCCAGCCCCCAGGTGGAGAGCTCCTCCCTTGGTGGGGTGCTCTGCATTAAGAGTGTTTGATCCAGAAAAAATGTTTATCATACTATTGGGATTGATGCTGGCAGCAACTGTGTCTCTGCTGTAAAAAGGGTGTATGCATGTGAACTCAAGTGAAGTCTTACTGCCCATCTGGCAGCACAGGGCCTCTGGTGAACCAGAGTCCACTCCAGGAGTGAGAGGAAAGGATTGGAGGAGAAGGGCTGAGAAGAAAGGAGATGGCAAGGCCAGTGGACATACGAATAAGTAGAGACAGCATCCAGGTCAGTGCTTTGAACCATCAAATATTAGGGTGTTTAGAAATAATTTCTAGAGGGTGTGTGATGTATGGCTCCTCTCTCAGGTTCGCTCTTAATGTCCTGTGATGGTGTTCCTGCCCTCAGGATCACATTCCACACAGACTTGGTTTGAAGGTTGATAGACAGGAAGAACAAGCTCTGTGATGGAGAGAATGCAGAGATTCCTGGTGGAGCTGAAGGAGCATGAGGGGTGCTAACAGCCCCCAGCATAGCTGGTGACCCTGGAAGGCATGCTGTGCCAAGACATGCAGTATGACCTTGCCAAGGCACAGTTATTAGTTGCAGCCATTCTGGAGAGCCAGTTCCACCTGCACCTCCTGGAAAATGTGGATATGGTCCTGCTGTGTGCCTGTGTCCAGGTCTAGCAGGAGAAACTGCAGGCAGCCTGCTGGCTGCTGGAGGTCAGCCTGGGTGGTTGGGCAGAGTGCAGAGGGAGGTGGAGGCTTCTTCACTATATCCAGCAGGACATGAGCTCAGTCAGGGTGACTTACCCTTATTGGATCAACTTTAACTGACTTTTAAACAGGAAGTAATCTACCTAATCATCAAGTCTGTGTTCAGTGGGCATCCTGGGCCACATTGTGCTAAATAATGAAAAAAATCAATGGATAAGACATGGTTCACCTTAGGAGAGCTGTGTCCTTGTCAACAAGGTGGTCTTGTAAACCCAGGATCTCAGTCTGCAGTAAGTCTTGTTAGAAATAAGGAGGTACCACACAAAATGATACCATCCCCAAAAGTGAGAGGGCAAGGCAAACCTTGACTTCTGGTAGAAGGCTATGCTACCAGAACCTGCCTAGCAAGTGCCTGGGTGGGCTGTTCACCTGCTTTTATCTCTAACCTAATGCAGTGCTGCCCTTCACTCTGACTTAAGGAGTTTGGGGTTATAGTCTACTCAATTAACTAATTTTAGATTTAGGGCAGGGAAAAGGGTAGGGTTACAATTGGATCCAGTTAAAGCTGAATACTAGATTCTGAAACTTAATTACAAGACCTTCTATTTCTCACACTCTGAAGACCAGAAGTGTCTCTCCAGTCATCTGGTTGTACCTTGGATCTTAGCATGTTTTTCATCACCACCTGACCTTATTGATAGAGAGCCACTTGTAATCTTTATTTGCCCACCTACTATGAGGATTGTGCTTCATTCTCCTCCCTAAATAGTGGTGTATTTGATTAAAGTGTGTCTGGGTGATGCTGGGCAGTTTCCAAATAGTGATATGTCTGACCCAAAGAGGATATTTTAGTATCAAGGATTGAACCCAGGAACAATCAACTACTGAGCCACATCCCAATCCTTTTTTATTCATTTAATTTTAATTTTAATTTTGAGAAAGGGACTCACTAATTTGCTTAGGGCCTTGCTAATTACACCCAGCAGCCAGAGGGATCTGTAAAGAGCAGGTGTACATCTGGCAGGACCCCCAGGGACTCTCTCTGGGCCTGCCACTTATAAATCCTGTCTGGGCCTCCAATTCCATTAAAGATTAAGTGACATCTTCCTCATCCTAGAACTCCCAAGACATTTCTGTCTAGGACAGAAATGTTGATATTTTCCTCCTTCTGCCAAAGGCTGCAGGCTGTCTCTCCTCATCTTGCTGAGGAGAAGCCCCAAAGAGAGTTATAACCTCAGTCACTATGGCTCACAGGTATGTCTGATGATGTAGCATGTAGCTTGGACCTGAGGGAACAAGGCCACCACACATAGCACAGGGCAGAACCTGTCCTATGCAGGGTCTTCTTACCAGAACCAAGTCCTGCATCTGGGTCGGGGCAGGCAAGTGTATTCTGAGATGGCAGAGGGACATGGAATCACAACCACAGATAGCAGGACTTATGATTCCCAGTACCTTCTGCCAGTTCTGTGGACATGGTACAGAGGCAACACTGTGGGCTTTCAGGGTTGAGTAAATGGAGGGACCGCACAGGGTATTGGAAGTGCCAACCTAGGTGTCCTTGATTGTCAAATCTGGCTCAGGATGAGTGAATTTTTACTGGGTAATGATAGGTTCACGTTTATCCCACTCAACTTTGAACATTCCTAGCATCTGAGGGCCTGGCCCTATTTGGTGGTCATGCACTTAAGGTGTGGGTCAACACTGGCCCCTTGGGTCCAAAACCTGTGACACTGTGTTGTCTCCTTTGCTATGCACCCCAAAATTGTTTCACAGGCCTCTCTTTCCATGCCATAACTTCTTCACCTGTGCAGCTGAGAACCATCCTTTGTTGAGAAAGGTGAAGGGTGTCAAGGTGGGTTGACAGGTCTGGTTACTTGGACGGTGAGGTGAAGTTCTCAACATGGCTTGAAAAGTGCCTGGGTGTTCAGAGTAATTCCTCAGAGCCTTGTGGGCACTGTAGTCCCTGCCCTGCTTCAGTACACTGTGGATTTAATGATCATTGTGTTCAATCCCAGACATTACTCCCTTCCCTAAGGTTGGTTTGCAGGGTAGGCAGCCAGGGAGCTGAGGGAAGCCAGGGCTCTGCATGTTCTTCTTTCAGAATTGCCAAGTGCCAGGAGGCAGCAAGGAACTGGTGCTGCTCTGGAATGACATCCACTGCCATATGGCTGCAAGGAGGCTGGGTGTGGTGGTGCTGACCAACCTGTAGAGCTACTGCTGCAGAAGAGGTTCTTTGGTCATATGTCTGCACTGGTTCCACCAGGGGTACTGAGGGGTTGGATGTACCACCAGGGCCTCAATGGAGGACTGGTGGGAGGAGCAAGAGTTTACAACCACACCATAAGCAGTAAGGCATCAGTATTTTGCTGACTGTGAGTCAGGCCCAAGCTGCACTCCCCCTACCTCCACAGGAGTAGGTGGCTGAAGTCATCTTCATGACCATCTCCTCTCTTCTCCACCTGAGTCTGGGTGGATGATACAGCCTTTTGCCAATGATAGTGGACATGAATGGCAAGTGTGTCTCATATCTATGCCTCAGAAAGCCTCTCAGGCTGAAAGGAATGGACATGTGGCAAGGACTGAACAGGAGTAAGTGTTGGAGAGAAATACTGGGATGCAATGGGAAGGGAAGACAGGTTGCAGTTGGGTGAACAGGAACCGAGTCTCAGGCAATGTGTTGGGAACCACTGTGTCCCAAAGTTTGGGCTTGAGGAGGAATTGTGGGTTAGGGAAGAGTGGTGGGCCAGCAGGGTACATGGCCCAGAGGGACTACTCAGCCAGACTCCTTGCAGTGCTCTGTGCTTATGTGTCAGGGAATGTACATTCCTGTGGGAAAGGCTGTGGGCAGGAGAGATGTCCCCTAGAAGAAGGTTTGTGGATGGTGGTTCAGGGTGACATGTGTCATCATCCTCAGAGAACTGGTCCTGATCAAGAAATATGTGGAGGATCCTATTCTGAAACCATCATCCTCACTGTTTTCATTCAGGAACCCACCACCCTGCTCCATCTTCCCCAAAGGACTCAAGAGCTGGCACTATCCCAGAGAGGTGTGCCAGAGGCTAGAGGACTTTCCATTAGCTGTGACCACCAAACCAAGCAAGTTTCAGCAGGTAAGAATAGCAGGCCACCCCAGATGACTCCACTGGCACCCTCAAAATTTTCCAATCACCACAGGGAGCTTCTCTCACACCTCAGGCAGGCACCTTGACCACCAGACAGCTCCTCATCTCCCCATTGGCAACTCTCCCCAGCCCCAAGCAGCTACCTCTACCAGCACAGGCTCTCCCTACTTCCACTCAGGTTGCTTCTCCCACTACACAGGTGGTCCTCCTAGAAAAAAGTGGCTCTTCCTATTGTGGCTTCTGCCATCCCAAGGGGCCTCTCTCAACTCCTTCCTGTACTCCCTCTCCCCAGGTAGCTGCCCCTCTCCTCAGGTGCGCCCACTCTGCCATGTGGCTTCCTCACTTTTATCCATCCTTACCTTTCTCCTGGGTGCCTTCCCCTGTCCCCCAGGCCCCTCCAATGATCTGTCCTCCTGCTACTGGTGCCATGTTCCCTTGAAGTCTTCCTCCAGGGTTGTTTTCTCACATGGGCCGTGCCCACTTCTCACCCTGGCTAATCGGTAGGAATTCCCAGAGCTGAGATGAGTCTTAGAAAATTAGGCCTATAATAATTCCAGGAAAAAAAGTGGCTTTGGCCAGGAGCATCTGTAGGTCCTCCCCATCCAGGGGTGCAGGATATTCCATGCCTAACCTTTGGGTGCTCTAGAGTTTGGCTGTGTGGGGTTGGGGTCATCTTGGGAGGCAGGTTCCCCATCTGGTTGGGAGTGGGGTCAGCACAGGAAGTGAGGCCTATGTGTCCTGTCCATGAGGACCTGTTCTGCCTCCCCAGCACAGGCTCACCACACAGTCATCACTTCAGTGAGGAACTGCATGGCCTATTGCTCTTCTGTCCTTAGAAAGCTTAGCAGGGCTCACACCACTTACTTGGTGGACATGAGTTGCCCCAGTCAGCTCTGTGCATCTCTGTATCTCAGGAAAAGTATTGTTAGGCAGGAGAATTTGGCTTCAGAGACAAACTTGACCACTGAGCAGTTGTACAACTATTTTGCCTATTACCAGTAGCACCAATAGATACTTTTTGAGCATGTCCTGTCAGTCTGGCAGACCATGCTAAAACTCACAGAACTTCCCAGTGTTGAGGACAGTTCTGAGTCCCTGTGGCACCCAGTCAGCTGCCTTGACAACTCTGGCTGTATTTACAGGCCTCAGTGGACAAGTAAGTGGACTACGGTTCCTATTTCTTGACCCTAGGTCTGATTTGTGACAGGGATAGTCTGATTTGGATGGACTCAGGTGGAACTGTGACTGTGAGTTAAGAAGTTAGTTTGGAGAAAGGGGCATCAAGTTGCCAGAGGGAAGAGACAGTGAATAGACCTGAGAATTGAGACAATCTGTAGGTTTGTGGTGTGCTGGGCTCATAATTACAGGAAGGGATCAGTTCAAAGTCAGATGAAGGGACAAAGACAGGATGTTCAGGTGCCCAGTGGCCACTACTGTTTGTCAATACACCTGCAATCACCTGCTGACTTGCAGGCCCACTAAGCCTTTCCTCCTCTGATCTATTTTCAATAGGATGTGAGGAAACAGAGACTCCACAGTTACCAGAGACCACCCCAGGACTGTGGAGACCATTGGCCCTGGCCCAAGTCATTCCTGGATCCCTCAAAACACAAGGCCACTGGCTACCAGGGAGTGTCATCTACTCAGCTGTGAGACCATCATGCCTATTCAGTTTCATTTCTTTGATAGGTGTAGACCATGGTGCTTAGTGGATATGAGTATTCTGGGCCTTGACCCTGGTGCCTGGTCAGAGACAAGTATGACCCCAGGGGGTGGGGAGGATGTCACCAGCAAAGAACCCACATCAGGGACCTGGAAGTGGCAACTTCCTCTGCTGCCATGCTTGCTTCTTGCAGTTGACCTACATACCACTGACTTCATATGTATTTCAGAGATTGAGGTGATAGTCCTAGAGAGATACAGCTGTCCCTGGGACTCATTTCCCATTGGGGGTCAGTTTCTTATTTCATGGAGTCAGCAGTGGCCAGGGTTCCCACTCCTCACCAGTATTTTTGAGCCATCTCCCTTTTCTCTGTGCTCACCTGTCCTGAGGCATGATCCCAAAACAAGGATAAGGACAGCATGGGCAGCCCAGGCTATTCAGGGTGGGGCTAGTGCCCAGGACAGCCCCCAATTTGTTTCATCACTGTATTGTGTACACTTCTCTCCTTTTCTGTGCATACTTGTGACATTAGCATCTCCCATGATACCACCCATGAGAAGCTTATGTTCAGGCCAGGCTCCATCCAGGTATGTGGCCTCAGGTGTGTTCCCATGACCTCCTACCAAAGACACCGGGATGATGACAGTGCCTGCTGCTCTGGATGCCACAGTAAGGTCCAATTGCTGTTTACTGGAAAAATAGGAGGAGCACCAGAGAGGTGAGTGGTCACTGGTGTAATTCACTGCATTATGAACAGCTTCTACCCAAATGACTCAGCTCTTAGACTCTTGCTAAATATTTTCAGTTTTCAAAAATTTGAAGGAATTTGTAGATAAACTGCTAAGGTATTTTAGGATGTACTATTGGTCTCCACTGAGAATTCTTGGAGTCTTGTTCACTGGAGCTCAATCCTTGACTCTGTAGCCATAGGGGAGGGTCCAGACAGTGAGTTGGGTGCTGGGTGATACACCCTTCAGGGCCACTCATTGTGGAACACACACTGAACTTGTCAGAAGTTTCCTCCTAGGAAACAGCTGCAGCCTGAGGCAGCCTCTGCTGTGTCTTCCAGACCACTACAGAGTGGTGAGATGTACCAGGAGAAACTGACCACTATCCTGCCACCCTTCTCACAACTGCCCTGGTCCTTGTCTCTGTTTTCTGGCTGCCAGTAGTTATGGGTTTGATCCTCCCTGGCTGCCCTCAAGGTGTGGGTATTGGACTTTACACTGGCCTCCTCCTAGGAATTCTGCTTCTACAACAGGCAGCTCTTCCACCATCATGGACTGCATTCTGTGATGAGTTATGCTGAAGTCACCATGTCAGCTGCTGCCCTTGTTAATCCTGGATCTGCGGGTAGATCCCCTTAGCACAGACCTTGAAGTTCTGCATAGGAATCTTTCGCACCCTGGGTTTTGTTTGAGGGGTAGAGTGTGGGCAAATGGTCTTCTGATCAGTCCCTCCTGTGCTCCTTCCTCACTGCAGTCATCAGCCTCACATGCCAGGACCATGCCACAGAGGAGACCATACTCCTTCGACTTACCACACAACCCAGGACAGAAATGTTTTTCTCATTTCATTTATGATTATCATTTACATGTGCTTTTTGTCTATTAAATCCAATAGAGTCTTTAACTTCCCTTGTAGAATACTCTGATTCATCTATGTTTCTTATTTTCCTATGTGTAATATTTTCCCTTTAACTTTTTTGTTTTCATGAAGTTTCTGTATGCATTTTTAATTTATTCTTTTCTATTTTATTTTTTTATGCCAGATATTGAAACCAGATGCAGCCCTTTTACCACCGAACCACATCCAGTCCCGTAATAATAAATTTACATAGAGTAATGTTGTTTGATTCATTCTGTTATTTTTTCCCTTCCCCCCACCCCTCCCACCCCTCTTTACTCTCTATACAGTACTTCCTTCCTCCATACTTGCCCCCTCCCTAACCCTAACTCTAACCCTAACACTAACCCTTCCCTCCCCTCCATTATGTGTCATCCTCCACTTATTAGCGATATCATTCGTCCTTTGGCTTTTTGAGATTGGCTTATCTCACTTAGCATGATATTCTCCAATTTCATCCATTTGCCTGCAAATGCCATAATTTTATCATTCTTTATGGCTGAGTAATATTTCATTCTATATATATACCACAGTTTCTTTATCCATTCATCAATTGAAGGACATCTAGGTTGGTTCCACAGTCTGGCTATTGTGAATTGAGCAGCTATGAACATTGATGTGGCTGTATCTCTGTAGTATGCAGATTTTAAGTCCTTTGGGTATAGGCCAAGGAGTGGGATAGCTGGGTCAAATGGAGGGTCCATTTCAAGGTTTCTAAGGAGTCTCCACACTGCTTTCCAGAGTGGCTGCACTAATTTGCAGCCCCACCAGCAATGTATGAGTGTACCTTTCTCCCCACATCCTCGCCAACACCTGTTGTTGCTCGTATTCTTGATAATCGCCATTCTAATTGCGGTGAGATGGAATCTTAGGGTGGTTTTGATTTGCATTTCTCTTATTACTAGAGATGTTGAGCATTTTTCCATATGTTTGCTGATTGCTTGTAGATCTTCTTCTGTGAAGTGTCTATTCATTTCCTTAACCCATTTGTCCACTGGATTATTTGAATTCTTGGAGTAGAGTTTTTTGAGTTCTTTATAGATTCTGGAGATTAGTGCTCTATCTGAAGTATGATTGGCAAAGATATTCTCCCACTCTGTAGGCTCTTTCTTCACATTGCTGATAGTTTCCTTTGCTGAGAGAAAGCTTTTTAGTTTGAATCTATCCCAGTGGTTGATTTTAGCTTTTATTTCTTCTGCTATGGGAGTCCTGTTAAGGAAGTCTGGTCCTAGACCAACAAGGTGAAGATTTGGACCTACTTTTTCTTCTATAATCTGCAGGGTCTCTGGTCTGATTCCGAGGTCCTTAATCCATTTTGAGTTTACTTTCATGCATGGTGAGAGATAGGGGTTTAGTTTCATTCTGTTGCATATGGATTTCCAATTCTCCCAGCACCATTTGTTGAAGAGCCTATCTTTTCTCCATTGCATATTTTTGGCCCCTTTGTCTAGTATGAGAAAATTGTATTTATTTGGGTTTGTGTCCGTGTCCTCTATTCTGTACCATTGATCTACCTTTTTATTTTGGTACCAATATCATGCCGTTTTTGTTACTATTGCTTTGTAGTAGAGTTGAAGATCTGGTATTGCAAAACCCCCTGTTTCACTCTTCCTGCTAAGGATTGCTTTAACTATTCTGGGTTTCTTATTCTTCCAGATGAATTTCATAACTGCTTGCTCTATTTCTGTAAGGTATGTCATTGGGATTTTAATTGAAATTGCATTGAATTTGTATAGCACTTTAGGTAGTATGGCCATTTTGACAAAATTAATTCTTCCTATCCAAGAACATGGAAGATCTTTCCATCTTCTAAGGTGTTCTTTAATTTCTTTCTTTAGTGTTGTGTAGTTCTCATTGTAGAGGTCTTTCACCTCTTTTGTGAGATTGATTCCCAAGTATTTTATTTTTTTCGAGGCTATTGTGAATGGGGTAGTTTTCCTAATTTCTCTTTCTGAAGATTCATCACTTATGTATAAAAATGCGTTGGATTTATGGGCATTGATCTTGTAACCTGCTACTTTACTGAATTCACTTATGAGTTCTAAGAGTTTTCTGGTGGAATTTCCAGGTTCCTCTAAATATATAATCATGTCATCAGCAAACAGGGATAGTTTGAGTTCTTCTTTTCCAATTCGTATTCCTTTAATTTCTTTGGTTTGTCTAATTGCTCTGGCCAGAGTCTCAAGAACGATGTTGAATAGAAGTGGTGAAAGAGGGCATCCCTGCCTTGTTCCCGTTTTTAGGGGGAATGCTTTCAGTTTTTCACCATTTAGAATGATATTAGCCATGGGCTTAGCATAAATGGCCTTTACAATGTTAAGGAATGTTCCCGCTATCCCTATTTTTTCTAGTGTTTTGAGCATGAAGGGGTGCTGTATTTTATCAAATGCTTTTTCTGCATCTATTGAAATAATCATGTGATTCTTGACTTTAAGTCTATTAATATGGTGAATTACGTTTATTGATTTCCTGGTGTTGAACCAACCTTGCATGCCTGGGATGAAACCCACTTGATCATGGTGCACTATCTTTTTAATATGTTTTTGTATGCAATTTGCTAAAATTTTGTTGAGAATTTTTGCGTCGATGTTCATTAAGGATATTGGTCTGAAATTTTCTTTCCTTGATGAGTCTCTGTCTGGTTTAGGTATCAGTGTGATATTGGCTTCATAGAATGAGTTTGGGAGGGTTCCCTCCTCTTCTATTTTATGGAATACTTTGAGAAGTATTGGAATGAGCTCTTCTTTAAAGGTTTTATAGAACTCGGCTGAGAACCCATCTAGTCCCGGACTTTTCTTTGTTGGTAGACTTTTGATGACTTCTTCTATTTCAGTACTTGAAAATGGTCTATTTAAATTGTTTATGTCCTCCTCATTCAGTTTAGGCAATTCATATGTCTCTAGAAACCTGTTGATGTCTTCGAAATTTTCTATTTTGTTCGATTATAGATTTTCAAAATAGCTTCTAATTATGTTTAGCATTTCAATCCTGTCTGTTGTGATATTTCCTTGTTCATTCCGATGTTTAGTGATTTGGGTTTTCTCTCGTCTTCTCTTTGTTAGTGTGGCTAAAGGTTTATCAATTTTGTTTATTTTTTCAAAGAACCAACTATTTATTTTGTCAATTTTTTGTATTGTTTCTTTTGTTTCAATTTTATTGATTTCAGCTCTGAGTTTAACTATTTCCTGTCTTCTACTAATTTTGGTGTTGTTCTGTTCTTCTTTTTCTAGGACTTCGAGTTGTAGTGTTAGGTCGTTTATTTGTTGAGTTTTACTTCTTTTATTAAATGCGCTCCATGTAATAAATTTCCCTCTAAGTACTGCTTTCATAGTGTCCCAGAGAATTTGATATGATGTTTCTTTGTTCTCTTTTACCTCTAAGAATTTTTTTAATTTCCTTCCTAATATCTTCTGTTATCCATTCATCATATAATAGCATATTGTTTAATCTCCAGATGTTGGAATAGTTTCTGTGTTTTACTCTTTCATTTATTTCTAACTTCAATCCATTATGATCTGATAGAATACATGCTAGTGTCTCTATCTTCTTGTATTTGCTAACATTAGCTTTGTGGCATAATATATGATCTCTTTTAGAGAAGGATCCATGTGCTGTTGAGAAGAAAGTGTATTCGCTCTTGGTTGGATGGTATATTCTATAAATGTCTGTTAAGTCTAAATTATTGATTGTGTTATTGAGATCTATCTTTTCTTTGTTCAATTTTTGTTTGGAAGATCTGTCCAGTGGTGAGAGAAGTGTGTTAAAATCACCTAGTATTATTGTGTTATGGTCTATTTGGTTTCTGAAATTGAGAAGGATTTGTTTGACATACATGGATGAGCCACTGTTTGGGGCATAGATGTTTATGATTGTTATATCTTGCTGATTTATGCTTCCCTTAAGCAGTATGAAATGACCTTCTTTATCCCGTCTGACTAACTTTGGCTTGAAGTCCACATTATCGGAAATGAGGATGGATACTCCAGCTTTTTTGCTGAGGCCATGTGCATGGTATGTTTTTCCCCATCCTTTCACCTTTAGTCTATGGGTATCTTTTTCTATGAGGTGAGTCTCTTGGAGGCAACATATTGTTGGATCTTTCTTTTTAATCCAGTCTGCCAGTCTCTGTCTTTTGATTGATGAATTGAGGCCATTAACATTCAGGGTTATTATAGAGAAATGATTTGGTTTCCCGGTCATTTGGTTCATTTTTAAAATTTTGTTTATTTATTTGTTTGACACAACTTGTTTCCTCCTTTATTTGACAATTCCTTTAGGATAATTCCTCCCTTTACTGATTCGCTTCTTTGTTTTTCATCTCTTCCTCATGGAATATTTTGCTGAGAATGTTCTGTAATGCTGGCTTTCTTTTTGTAAATTCTTTTAGCTTTTGTTTATCATGGAAGGATTTTATTTCATCGTCAAATTTGAAGGTAAGTTTTGCTGGGTATAAGATTCTTGGTTGGCATCCATTTTCTTTCAGGGCTTGAAAAATGTTGTTCCAGGCCCTTCTAGCTTTTAGAGTCTCGATTGAAAAATCTGCTGATATTTGTATTGGTTTCCCCCTGAATGTAATTTGGTTCTTTTCTCTCACAGCCTTTAAAATTCTGTCTTTATTTTGTATGTTAGGTATTTTCATTATAATGTGCCTTGGTGTGGGTCTGTTGTAATTTTGTGTATTTGGAGTCCTATGAGCCTCTTGAACTTGATTTTCCATTTCATTCTTCAGATTTGGGAAATTTTCTGATATTATTTCATTGAATAGATTGTTCATTCCTTTGGCTTGTTTCTCTAAGCCTTCCTCAATCCCAATAATTCTTAAATTTGGCCTTTTCATGATATCCCATAGTTCTTGTAGATTCTGTTCATGATTTCTTACCATCTTCTCTGTTTGTTCAACTTTGTTTTCAAGGTTAAATATTTTGTCTTCAATGTCTGAGGTTCTGTCTTCCAGGTGTTCTATCCTATTGGATGTGCTTTCTATGGAGTTCTTAATTTGGTTTATTGTTTCCTTCATGTCAAGGATTTCTGTTTGTTTTTTTTTTCAATATTTCTAACTCTTTATTGAAATGATCTTTTGCTTCCTGTATTTGCTCTTTTAACTGTCGATTGGTGCGATCATTCAATGCTTGCATTTGCTCTTTCATCTCATCGTTTGCTTCTCTGATCATTTTAATTATGTACATTCTGAACTACATTTCTGTCATTTCTTCTGCCATGCTGTCATTGGGCTTTATTGATGTAGCATCTAAATTTGTTTGCATCATTTTCTTTCCTTGTTTTCTAATATTGTTCAGGTATCAGTGGACCGCTGAGATATTGCAGATTTCCTCTATTGACTTACAATGTCCCTGAAGATTTCTATATATATCCCCCCTTAGCCTTCAGTAGCCTGAAATCTTGGAGGAAGTTGATAATGCGGTGCTCCACAAGGAAGCTGCCTCTCTAGGAGTGGTGGCCTTCAGGTGGGGTATAATCCCTGCTAGTGGGCAGAGGTGCCTCCACTTGTTAACCAATGGTCATCCAAAGGGGACCTAGGCTGCGGGCTGAGGCAAGGCCTGTTTGGGCCTGAGTCTCTGGTTTTACCGTCCTTGTGGGGAAACCTCACCCAGCAGGGAAGACTCACCTGGTGGGGAGGTCTCGCTGGTCAGTTCCCTCCTAGAGGCTCCCCTCAATTTACAGCTACCACCTGGGCTGGGCTGCCTTCCTCTGCAAAGTTCCCAGGGGCCCGGCCCTACCTCCTGGGCCTGGGAGCCTCACCCTTCGCAGATGAATCTCCTTAGGCTGCCCCTCCTCAGAGAATCTGCCCGCAGGCCTGGAACCTTCGCTCCGCCCTAAGCCTGTCTCTGTGCGGCTCTTCCACCCAGAAGCCTCCTAAATCCTGGGACCCTGCTCTGCACCTAATCGCCTGACTATGCGGCCCCTCCTCTGAGCAGCCACCTGGGGCCCCGAACAATCGCTCTGAGTCCCAGAGACCCGCCACAGGCCTCTTCCTCCAGACATCCGCCCAGTATTCCGGTGCGGTCACTAGGAGTCCAAGAAACTCACTTCGTGCCTCCTCCTCCCACCAACCACCCGTAGCCCTGGGCAATCAATCACTTTGAGTCGAAGTGACCCTCCCCGTTCCTCCTCCTTCTCCAGATAACCCCCCGGGTGTTCAGGAGCGGTCGCTCTGAGTGACTCTGCATCCACGTGACCCGCTGCACGGGTCCTCTGGGCAACCACCCGGAGCTCTGGTGCGGCCACTCAATACCAAGCGACCCACCGCGCTTCCCCTCCAGGCAGCCCCCCTGTGTTCAGGAGCTGTCACTTTAAGTCCAAACAACTCACCACTTGCCTTCTCCTCTGAGCAGCCGCCTGGAGCACTAATGCATTCACTGCGAGTCTAAATGACCTGCTGCGCTCCTCCTCCTCCTCCTCCTACTCCTCCGGGCAGGCCCCGGGGTTCAGAAGTGGTCTGAGTCCAAGCAGCTCGCCACACAGCCCCTCCTCTGGCATCCGCCTGTAGCTCTGGTGTAGTCACCCCAAATCCAAGTGGCCGCGCTCCTCTTTCTCCTCCTCGTCCTCAGGGCCGGCCCCTGTGTTCAGAAGCAGTCGTTCTGAGTCCAAACAGCTCGCCGCGCGGCTTCTCCCCTGGCAACCGCCTGTAGCTCTGGTGCAGTCACTCCGAATCCAAGTGGCCACATTCCTCCTCCTTTTAATATTTTATATAGAAACAGGATGTTGCTGATTTGCTTAAGTTATCTCTAAATTGTTGAGGCTGATTTGCACTCAAGATTCTCCTGCATCTGCATTCCCAGTCACTAGGATTATGGGTGCACACCCTCACACCTGCCTTCTACATGCCTTTTTTTTTTTTTTTTTTTTTTTTTTGCACATCTGCTTTTATCACACCCTTAACATCTCCCAGGGTTTCAAGAAACCCATCTGACAATTCTCTGCATGGGGCCTCCTCTTTCTGTTGCCACTGCAAGGGGTGGCTTACAGGGCTGGGTGGGGTGGAATTGCCATGGCTGGAGCTCCCATTCCTGCTTTGCTGGGTGGCTCCAGTGCTTGCCAAATGGCATTCATGTTCTTTCTTGCTTGACTCCCTTGTTTTCTTAGAGAACATCCTCAATTAGCTTTCCCAACATAGCACCAAGAATGTAAATTTTCTAAATTGTTGAATGGCTTTAAAATGTCTGAAATCCACCTTCTCACCTGACTAACCATTTGGCAGGGACAGAATTCTGAGATGAAAAAAATTTTCCCTTCATAAATCTAAAAAAAGAAAAATCACCTTTTTAAAGAAGTTAGTGTGGTTAAGCAAGGTGTTCTGTTCTTGAAAGACAACCTGCCCTTGCCTGCTCAGAGCTTTTGTGTTCCTACTTATCTTGCTCTTCTGAGCCTTCACACTGGTGGTTCTGGCTCGGACTTTTGAATTGTCTTTTTGTTACGCCGTTCAACTTAAAGAACTAAGTCTCCTGTAATCCCTGGGTGTCTTCTTGTACTGTTCCCATTTAGCTGCTCCAAGGCAGGGGGCCTACACCTGCTTCTGTACTATGGGCTGTGGATTTCCTCTGCTTCTTTCTTTGAAAGTGCTCTCCAAGTTCTGATGAATGAGCAGGTAGAAAAAGAAGGAGCAGAGCCACATACCAGTTGGTCAGTCAGGTCTTGGTCAGCTGGATACAAGGGTATCTTGTTACAGTTGTGGCAGGAGTGTAGCCAGCACAATCTCCATCCAAGTCAGGGGTTCTATATCTGAGGCCACAAGATCAAAGCTGGTTGTCCTGCCTTATATTCTCAGGGCAGAGATAAACCTGCCTTCTCCAGCCCTTTCCTCTTACACCTATGTACACTAAGAGTTGTCCAAGTCATGACAGCTCATCTTTAAGAGTAAAGCATATTCTGAGATATTCTCAGACACATCTTACAGGGAGAGAAATACAGAGTGAGGCAGGGTGAGGTAGTGATAGTTTTTACCTCTGAGAGACCAAGTATGAGTGGAGAAAATGGAAACCTTAGTGGCTGGTGGTCAGATTTCTGTGCACCTGCCAGAGGAGGATGGAAGAATGCACTGCAAACCTTCATGGTGGTGGAATGGAGTGCACAGCAGATCCTGGCTCAGTGGCACTTGGTGAAAAGAGACGGGAATGGTACAACACAGTTTGAAGTCAGTGGATCCCATGATCATTTGGTCTCTTTAAGCCTGAGGAGGCTGTTGGGATCAATGTTGGGACAGTTCCTTCCAAAGACTTAGGTGGAGGCCAAGCATGCTGAGCCTGGCTCTAGGGGCCCAGGATGGTAGACTGGATGCTGTGTCTACCTCCCCACTTGAGTCTGTGTGGTGACACACATGGACCACACTCCTGCTCCCACCAGTGGGTTGTGGACTTTCTTTACTTGCATGATTTACCAGCCCATTTCAGCAGCAGTCCCCAGAATGTGTACCTGGAGGAGGGTCTATGTGCAAGTATAGTGTCAGCAGAGGTAGGCTGCTTCCTGGTGGCACAACCCCCACCATAGGCTCCTGAACCATTACTCCTGGAGGGATAATCCCCAAGAGCCACAGGATTGCATGGTGCTGTGTGCACACCATGAAGTGCAGGGCCTGGATTATAGACACTACCTCAGATTTTACCAGTCGAGGCCTGTCTTATGGATTTCTAAAAACAGTAATATTCCCTCCAGATTATATCTCCGAAAATAGCACTGCTTTTATTTTTTCCTTTGGTATTGGGGTATCAGTCTCTGTCTAGGGGCACATTACCTGAGCTACATGCCCAACCCTATCCATTTTTATTTTGAGAAAAGGTCACTGAGACTGGCCTTGAACTTGCCATCCTCCTGTCTCAGCCTCTCATGTTGCTGGGATTATACATGTTCCCTACTGTACCTGGCCTAAAATCTGCAGTTTTCACCTCAAAGAAAAGAATGTACCCAGCACCAAAGCAGATGTGGGCATCCTATCCTTTGGCAGGTGCTCAGGGTTTACCCCTTTCCTCCAGTCAGTCTGGGGCTCAACAACCTGTTCCTGTGTTTTATTTCTCAGACAATGTCGGTTGTGTTTTGAGCAGTATTATATCCAAGCTGTGAAGTATTTCTTGTTATTTTATTTTTTGTTGATTGGTTTTTGTTTTTTGTGGTGTTTTCTTTTTCATACCAGAATTTAAATGAAGGAACACTCAAACACTAAGTCACATCCCCAGCCTTATTCTGTATTTTATTTAGAGACAGAGTCTTACTGAGTTGTTTAAAACCTCGCTTTGCTGAGGCTGGCTTTGAATCCTCAAAACTTCCACCTCAACTTCCTGGGACTACAGTCATGTGCCACCCTGCCCAGCTAAGTTCACAACACATCACATTATGGCTACTGGTTCAGCTTTCTAACAGGCATTGGGATAGAGATGTGCAAGATCATTTTTGGTCCTTCTGTACTCTGTGCCATCTATTCTAAGTTCAGAAAGAGTTCACTGAATATTTGAGTGTGATTGCACTTACTCATTAATCAAATTTGAGTAAATATCATCCTATGTAGAGACCTGAACAAGGAATATCTGTGCAATTATTTATATTTTGCTTTGTTTCTTTCAATTGTGTTTCTTAGTTTTCTGAAAGTATACATGTAATTTATAAGTTATTTCAAATTTTCAATTCTTGAGGTGTTTTTATAAATGTTATTGTTTATAATTTTTTCTTAGTCTAGTTTAAAATTCCAATTTTTTCCAAACTATTGCTGATATACAAGAAGTCAGTAAACTTTGATCTGTCAACCACATATTTTGCTTTTTCTATCACCATACTTTCTCATCACACATGGGATAATGAGCTTTATTGCTGTCTTCTTTAAATTTTTAAAATTTGTTCTAATTATTTAGTAGAATGAATTTATGCATTTTGATAAACATACATAAATGGAATATAATTTCTCATTTTTATTACTGTACATATTATGTGATCATATTGGACATGCAGTCATAAGTGTACATAGGTAATAATGTGTTTTACTCTACTGTCCTTCCTATCCCCAAATTACCAAAATCATGGGTCAGAAAAATCTAAACCTTGAATTTCAGAACTTCATCAGAACTTCTACATGGGGGTGCAGGGACACCACTGAACAGTGAGTATTAAGTGTCCTGTTTTTCCCACAGTGACCAGCAGGTAGTTCTCAGGGCCACTTTTCCTGATCCCCTCAAATCATCTGCATGCCAGGGATGGGTGTCCTGTGCCTACAGGGGAAAGAAACTAAGAATGAGGACACCTTGGGGCCATGACTCTGGTGACAAGAATCTCCTTCTCCTTGAGACCCATGCAGGGAGATAGATGCCTCTACTGGGAACACATGGAGACCATATCTCCTTGGCACCTACATGTGAGATGTCACTGTGGCTTCAGGAAAACCAAAGTGCATCTCAGGCAAATGTGAGGAAGAATGAGGAAAAACCTGTTAACCACTATTCTATGTGCTAATGAGGAAGCACTGCCATGTTCTTACTTTCATAGGTAATGTTTTAGCTGGACTTACTTTTCCAAAAGCATCCTTTGTTGAGGCTTTGGCTGCTTGTCCTAATAACATGATGTCATAGCATAATATTTTCATAAATTGGGTGTGTCTTTTGGGAGGAATCCTAAGACACTGAAAAGAGAAAAACTGAGACACATCCTCAGAATGTTGCAGGAATGGCATGGGAGTACCCTGGAGCCTCACTGGTGATTGAGGGAAGGCTAGTGGCACCTCACTGCTTAATTTTATGGCTCTCTTTTTTCAGTGTTAAAGTACTTCAAACAATAAGAATTCGATGTATCAATGCAATAACATTGTGGAAAGAGTTCTTTAACTATGTGACATTGATTTTTACAAAAGATACTGGGGCTTTCTTGGTGAGTCTGCACACAGATATGTGGGCTACCTGACATTTCCCAGAAGTCATTGTGGTGACAGCTGTGTCAATAAATGTCAGAGTATACTGCTCAGAACCCCTGGAGGTACCTGGACATACATACTGCTACAGCTCCCACAGTCCTTTATGTAGAGGGCTAGGAAGGCAGGATTCTGAGCTATACTACTCAGAACCCATGGGATATCAGGATGAGCACATGTCCAAAAATTTCTGGGTGCCATATTGGTCATTGCTGGGCAGCAGAATGCTGGACAACATTGCCCAGAGTTATCATGGATGACTGGTTTGGAATGCAGCAAGCAGCTCCTAGGAGACTCTCAGTTCAGGGCTGCAAAATTTACAATGGACTGCATTTCCCAGAGTCCTTCAGGGTCTACAGTTTCCAGGGCTCAGTGAAAGGAGGGTAGCATGGGCCAAATGACAGAATGCACTACCAATATCCCTTAGGACCTGCAGCTCACAGACACTTCTGCAGTGATGGGTGGGCAGGCAGAATGACAAACTGTGCTACATGTTACCCTTGGTACCTGCTGTTTTCAGGAGCCTTTGTAGTGAGAACTGCAAGAACGGAATACTAAACTTGAGTGCACAAATTCCCTGGGAATGCCTGTACTTAGCAACTTCTAGAGGTTTCTGTGATGAGGGCTGCAATATTAGAGCACTCTACCTGGAATCTTCAGGGTACCAGGAAAAGCAGTTACTGTGGCCCTTCCTCAAGCAGATCTGTGTAAAATAAAACACTAGATTAAATTATCTAGAACTCTCAGGAGTTGCAACTCCCAGTATTCTCTGTGGTTATCAGATAAACCATTAGCCTTGTTTACCCACAATCCTCAGGTGCTCTAGCTTCCAAGATTACCTGTAATAATTGAGCTAGAACACTGTCCTTCATTACCCATAGTCCTCTGGGACTGCCAAAAACTTCTGTGTTGAGTGAACAAACAACTGGACTGCATTAACCAAAATTCTAATAGGACTTGAGCTACCAGGTTCCTCTGTGTGGAATGTGCAAAACACAAGACTACGTTACCCAAAATATGTAGTCCCAGAAGCTCCCAAGCTCCTCTGCATTGAGAACTGTAGTGTCATACTATGTAAAATTCTTGAGTGTGTTGCTGAGATGAGTTTCAGTCTGCAACTTCAAGAGGATTCCACAGTGAGGTCTGGACATGCTTAAGATTAAATTACACTACCCATAAGTCCTGAGGCTAACCTAAATGTGAAGCCTACAGTTTCCAGAGGCCTCCACATTGGGAACTGCATTGGTCCAGGACTGTATTCCATTAGAATTCTCAGGGTTCCAAGGCAAAAATGTTGCCTGTTATTCTCACAGCTCTCCCAGCAGGGGCACACAGATGAAACACTGGACTACATTGCCCAGTATCCTCAGAGAGCAGAATCTCCCAGGATCCTCATTGAAGTCACAGTTTTAGGGAGAGAAAAAATGACAGCATCCTTAGCCTCTGTTCTATATTACCCTTTAATCTGGTTTAGGATACTCCATAACTTCCCTTTGTGAGCATCACTTTACTTATTGTATCTTGAGCTCATCTGACATACACAGAGAGTCATAGAATTCCAAACTAGCAATCTTTTAACAACTCATCCCACAACTTTCCTGACCACCCAGCCCATAATTCCCTTGGCTACAGATTTTCTCTAAGAGTGCCTGTGTCCACTTCCATGGTTTTAAGTGTCCCTCACATGTTGATGACTACCTAACTTCTCTTCAGTTCCAAACTCTCCTTTTCTTCAACTCCAGCTGGATACTTACACCCATATGTCCTACAACCTCCTGAAACTTAGCATGGTCCCAAATGAACTCTTAACTCTTTACCCATTAGCCTATTTACCCATTTAGCCTATTCATACACAACTTCCACTTTCTTCCAACCCCGAGTAAGTCTGCTTGTCCTGTTGGTGGCTTTCTCTGAGTCCCTCAGATCCAACTCCACTGATCCTGTCCCACTGTGAACAGCCTTACATCTTCACTGCCTTTCACCTGGAATATTATGATAGAATCCTAACTGGATTCAGCCTCTCACATCCCAATCCATGTTGTGATTTCAAAAGCAGTGGAGAATTGTGCCTCTTAGATGCTGACTGCTGCCTTGTCTCTGACCACTTCTTTCCCTTGACCTCTAACACTCATGTGTTATGCTTCACTGTAGCATAAAACACTCGCAAAATATTTGCCCTATGGACACTCACATTCACATATAATCCTCACTTGATATCTTTTTTTAAAAAATAGCATTTATTTTTTTAAAGTTAATATGTAAGTTACAGAAAATAATAAAAATGCAAGCAAAGAAAAGAAGTTATTCATTTGCAAGCAGCTTAGTTGAACATGCCTTCTAGGACATGAGTATGCATACACAACATCCCAGTTTGTGTGATTGAGATCATTGTGAGGACACACTTTTCAACACATGAATATTCAGCAAAACAAAATCCAAAACCTACCTTATTTGACCACTTACACTCATATAATATTGTAACTCTGATCCAAGAATCTCACATAATGCTCCTTGCTCTGGACTCTGACACTCACAGAATGTTCATGCTTGGCCTCTGTCACTAACTAAAATTCTCACTTGTCCTCTAACTCTCACATAATATCCTCACTGTGGAATCTGACAATCACATAATACACTCCCTGTGACTGAAGACACTAATTTTTTTCCTTACTGTGACTGCTGACACTCATATAATATCCTTAGTATGCACTATGTCCTTTAGTATTATAATATTCATACATTAGCATGCATAACTAATATACTAGTTGCCCTGTGGTTTTAATATTGATATCAATCATTTTGCATCCAAAATTAATAGTTTCCCTGAGTTCTTTCAAACTTATATAATACAGAAAATTGCCTCTGAAACTAATATAAAAACTATTCTTTTGGGCTGGGGTTGTAAATTATTGTTAGAGCACTTGCCTAACACATTTAAGGCACTGGATTCAATCCTCAACAACACACACAAAATAATCTGTCCCTTGGTCTTTCAACACTGATATTGCATTCATACTATAGCATAAAAACTGCTCTAATCACTGGCCTCTGCCTGTTCATACTAAAATACTTTCTATTCTATTAAATATAAATATAATAGAATAGCTCACTGGCTTGGCACTCTTGATAGGAATATGATGTTTGTTGTACCCTCTAAAACTAATAGTTGCCATGTGTTCTTTAATGCTAAAGAAATATTCTTACTCTTCCATGTTAAACTGATACAGTAGATACCCTGGGACCTTAAAGATGATTATAATATTCATAGTGGCCATCTAATGTTCATTTAATATCCTTGACATAACATCTAAAACTAGTAAACAGGTTCTTTATAGCATTTAGTATTATCATGATATTTATATTATACAACCACTGAACCACAACATGAGCCCTATTTGTATTTTAGTGAGAAGCAGATTCTCACTGAATTGTTTATCACCTCACCATTTCAAAGGCTGGCTTTGAAATTGGGATCCTACTACCTCAGCTTCCCAAGCTTCTGGGATTGCAGGAATGTGCCACCACACCCTGCCCTTGCAAGCCTCTTCCTTTTGCTTTATGTGCAGTTGAAGATAGGTAGTTTCCTCTTATGATTTCAACTAAAATTTGGAAACAAGGCCCATCTCAGAAGGCAATATTGATTCAATAGCTAAGGCTACTGGAACAGAGAGAAGGACACACAATTCAGTTTTGTGGATGGGAAAGGGACTAGGAGATCACTCCCTGCAAGGGAAAATTCACTAACAAATTGCTTCTTCACTGAGCTGCCTGTATTCACTGTTGAATAGAACACAAGAAGGTGACATTTTTCCCTTCCCCTAAGGAACTTTAGAAATTACCTACCCATCCCAGGATATTCAGAACAATCTTTCTTGTGCACCCATAGCTAACTTGCTGTTCATTACCTTCTCACCAAAGGTGGGAGGCAGATGATAGATATCTGGTCTGAAGAAGACTTGAAAATCCACACCCATACACACAATCACATCTGTGGGATGACTCCCAAGATGGGGCATTGCTAAGTGCATTGATGTTCCTTGAAATTTATTGGGGAATGACAAAAATTGAGGGGGAAATCACAAAAATAAAGAATTGTAATTCTGAATGGTGCTGGACTTCATGAACCCTCAAGCTCCAATGAATTTTTAACAGGAATCATCCTTGGTTTTTAAACTGATAGTAGTCAAAAATATGAAAATTCCTCTCCTTTTATCTCCTGCTCCTAAAGTCATTCATGTTATGGTATTAGGCCAAAGTTAAATCAGTTTCCATGTTACTATACACAACAGTTAAGTTAACAAGTGCAGCTGGTGATAGATTCTCTTTGTTGGGCACTTCTTAAAAAGTGCCTCAAAATTCCCATGCTGGTTTCTTAACTATCCAAAATTGGAGAAAATAAGAACTCACAGAAAGGGGGTGATGGGTCCTGTTTCCAGTGGGTTTAATTCAGAAGGTGACAGATTCACTGTCCTAGCAAATAAGTCTCATGAACAACTATATCAATAAAGCCTACCTGAATGCTAGTCTCCTGCCTCCAATACATATTTCTACCCTTATCCTCAATATGGATCTGTACCAAATCAGCCCAGTTCAGGCTTTTACACTGAAAAAGACAACATCAGCAGTTCTAAGCACTGAGGCACCATGCTCGAGGGGTTTTACTATACCCTGTGTGACTATATCATCCAAGACAAAGGTGTAATGTTCCAAATACTCAACAGAATAAAACAAGAACAAAATTTTTAAAAAAAATTATTTCTTCACAGCTAGACCCACCTAGACAAAATAAAACATTTTATTAATATATTCATGACCACAGTTTCCCTGCTGCAGTCCAAATTAAGCAAAAGCAATGTTTAAAGACACAGTAGGGAACCCAGGACCGTCAATGAAAGCCAAAGATTCAGAAAACCTAGAAACAAGACATTACCTTCTGGCCTCAGGTTACCAAGGTGCATCAAGTCAGTACAGGCTACATCTGTCTCTCCTCAGGTTTTTGCGTTTGTACCTGTGCACTCAGGGTATGGTGATCCTGACAAAATTGCTGGGACTTTGGTTCTACTTGGTTGTTCTCAGGTGCAAGACTGCAGTTCAGATTTGAAGGGCAAAACTCCAAGTGGCATGGAACCCAGTTTATGACACAGAAATGGTTCCATGCAATTAATTGATTTATTGGTGATGGGAACCTCCCAGAGATGCAGGACATGGTTTGATTGGCTACCTCCTGTAGTATTTCAGTTATTGGGCATGTTTGGGTCCTTTTGTTTCTTGTGGAGTCTTCTGGAATCATGCACCCTGGCTTCCTGGCCATGCTCTGTTTCTTACCTCTCTGATTGCTCCCAGGTAAGGCTCACTAGGAGCAGTCCTGGACAGGAGGAAATTCTCTAACACCTGTAGATATATCTTCTTCTCAACAGGCCCTCCACAGAGAAAGATGTGGACCCACTCCAGCCCAGGACTCTAATGATGACTCAGAACTGAAGTCATGAAGGTCCATTTTATTCTGTGGCACTTGTAAGAGAGCCCCATTCTGGTCATGTGCTTGGACAACAGGTGCTGATCACATACTCACTTGAGGTACCAGTTGACCTTTATTTCCTCTGTGAAATGCTTCATGAAGCATGGAAACCAGATACCCTTTGCAGTGCATACTATCTTCAAGAGAGAGGTTGATGCTTCTGTAGATAGCAGAACAATGTGGCTCTCAGAAGATTAAAGTGAACAATCTATAGCAGCATACATGTATAGGGATACATCATATACAACTCTGTGAATATTTTATAGACTTGTCATGTGAGTTTTCTTTGCTTGCCAATAGTGAGAGGAGTAAAAGCATCTTGACATAACATTCTTACCCACAGTTTTAATCCTATTATTTTCTCTTCACTAATTTCACAACATGCTTTTCTAGTGACGAAATGCTGCACAAGTAACATTTATATTCAAATGAAATTCATTTTCATAATATTTTTAAAATTAAATATGTGCAAGTGTTTACAAAATATATGGAGTGAAATGAAAGTACAGACAAAATAAAACTCATACCAAAAATAACCCATTGTAGTCCAGAACTAAAAATTAAGAAAACTAAATATATCCCATGAGGAAAAACATAAACATTTATGTGATCTTAGACTTAGTGTTGGGTGTGAATTTGTGTGTGTGTGTGTGTGTGTGTGTGTGTGTGTTAATATATTGGGGATCAAACACATGACCTCACACATAATGGATCTTCTAAGACAGAGTGACATATCTGTCCCTTGGTGGTTAGTTTTAACACATGCTACCTAAAGCCAATGGACAGAAGAAATATACCAATAGCATTGACTTAAAAAAATTAACATTTTTCCCAATGGAAGTGTTTCATATCTATGATCCAATTGCACAAAAGTCTGAGGCATAAGGATTGCAAATTTGACACCAGACTTGAGGAGACACTGTCTGAAATACAAATACCAAAACAAGAACAAAAAAAAAAAAGAGGTAGGGATGTGACTCATGGATTACTCATCCCTGGGTTTAATCTCCAATGCCCAAAAGTAGCTATCTGAACAGACACCTGAACAAGAAACTATAAAATCAGAAAATAATTACATTCATAGATGCTCATGATCTTACGTTAGAAAATTATAAATTAAAACAATAGTGAGGTAGCTTGGCACTGCAATTAGCACTGGTAAACTCTAAGAAGTCATTACACTGAAAAAGTAGGATATGGAACACCAGCATTTTCATGCATTGCTGGAAAGAATTAGTAATACATATATAGATTAACAAATATTTTACATCATCTCTCATTATTTTTGAGCTTTAATTCTGTAACCCCATATTATGCAGCCACTTTTGAAGACAGTGTGTCAGTGCCTTCTAATGCAAAAGAAGTTTAATCTATGACCCGTCTGTGTGCCCATAACTCTGAATTTGGAAATGTGTTCTGAAAAATCATGCCTAACTGAAACTACCAAGCAATTATGCACATCAGATCTATTATGCTGATTAGATAAAATATCCAATTACCTTTCTGTAGCTGAATGCACAACCAATCCACAATAGAAAAAAAAATAAACCACAAAGTTACACAGAAACACAGATGCATCCTAACTATTCTGCTGCTAAGTGCAATAAAACCAAGTGAAGAAACAACATGCTGTATGGTCCATCTCTGAAGACACTCTAGAAAAGAAAAAAATTATGGTCAGATGAAAAGGTGCACAGGATGAGGCCCAGGAGGGTACCCAGTGCAACAGACTGTGCCCACGTGGAGTTGGGGTGCCACACTGTCTTTCTGCTTTCTTGTGTACAGCAATTCAAAAACTCCATGACCACTTCTTGTACAGACATTTGTGAAATATTAATCATATAGGCCTGATGGGTATTAATTCAATCTCCAGCTTCTTTTCTCAAATTAAATGGGGAATGGAAAGTTCCAACATTTTCATCAGGACTTGATCTTCCTCATGATCACCCTCAATTCTGATGCTACACTACAGATCCAACAAGTGTCCTTACTAGAGCAAAAGACCTTCCTATCACCCCAAACACTCTGCAAGATATAGAGGCAACTTGTGAGAAATAACTGATTGGAGCTGATTCCTCAATAACAAATGGTCATGTAGATTATTTGATATAGACTTGATGGGGTAGATTCATCAATATTGAGTCATTGGTATAGATTTGTTGATATTGACTTTGGGATAGATTCATGAATATTAACTTTTTAGAGTAGGTTTGTCAATACTGACTCAGGGTGATATCACTGATATCAACTTGATGAGGTAGATTTGTTGAATTGGTTCATTGGTGTACACTTTTTTGGATATTGACTATTGGTGTAGATGCTTCAGTGTAGATTATCAGTTTTTACTCATCACTGTAGATTCATCAATTTGAATAAACAGGGAAGATTTGTTGGTATTGACCCAGTGTAGTTTCATGAATATCAAATTGTGTAGATTCATCAGTTTTGTGACATTCATTTATATTGACTCAACTGGGTAGATTCATCAAGTCAAAACATCTGTGTAGATCCATCCGTGCAAATTTTTCAATTTCATCACATCACTGTAGATTTGTTGATATCAATTTGTCAATATTTATTCATTAATTTGGATTTGTTGATATCAACTCATTGGTATAGGTTCATCCATATTGATTGGTTAGCATAGATTATTGACCAGTTGAGGTAGATGTATTGATGTTGACTGGTTGGTGTAGTTTTGTTGATATTGTCCCTTGATGTAGATTCATCAATATCAACTGGTCGGTGTATATTCATTGATATCAACTCTTTGGTGTCAATTCATCATTATCAACTCATTGCAGTAGATGTGTCAATATCGACTTGTGGATTCATTAATATTGACCGATCAATGTAGATTCATCAACAGTGACCAGTTGGGGTAGATTTGCCAATATTAGTACATCAGGGGAGATTCATAGATATCAACCCATAGAGGTAGATTTATCAGTATCCATGCAGCAGGGTAGATTCATTGATATCCACCCAATAGGTATATTCATTCAAATCAACCTATTAGGTAGATTCACCAATATTGTCTCTTCAGGGTATATTGGTTAATATTGACTCAAAGGGGTAGATTTGTCAATATCAACTCTAAGGGGTGGATTCATCCATTTTGATTTGATATGGGGGGTACACCAATATCAACCAATCAGTGTAGATTCATTGATATTCACCCTTAAGAGTAGATTCATTGATATTGATCTGCAGGTGCAGATTCATTTATATTGGTTCTTCAGGGTAGATTTGTTAATATCTACTGCAAGGGGTAGATATGTCCATATCAACTTGATGGGATAGATGTGTTGCTACTGACCTGTCATGGTACATTCAACAATATCAACTCGACTAGGCATCCTCATCAATATCAACTCATCATGTAGATTCATAGATAATGAATTAACAGGGTTGATTCATTTATATTGATCTGTCAATACTGATTTGTCAATGTGGATTTATTGATATTGATATTGAACTTCAGATTTTTTAATATTGACTCAAAGGGTTAGATTTGCCCATAATGACTTGATGCAGTAGATATATACACATTTACCCATTGGGGTAGATTCATAGATATAAACTTGAAAGTGTAAATTCATTGATAGCAACCTGTCAGTGTAGTGTCATCAATACTGACTCAACTGTTTAGATTTTTGAAATAAACTCACCAGGGTAGATTCATTGATATTGGTGTGTCAATATTGATTTGTTGTGGTAGATTCATCAATATTGATTCATTGGTGTAGATTTGTTGATATCAACCCATAAAGGTAGATATGTAAATATCAACTCAGCAGTGTAGATTCATTGATATTGACCTGCTGGTGTAGATTTGTGAACATCAACCCAAAGGTAGATTTGTTGATATTGACTTGATGATGTAGATTCATCAATATCTACCAGTTGTTGTAAATTCACTTATATCATCTCAAAGGTGTGGATTTGTCAACATTGACCCACTGGTGTAACTTGACAGATTTTGACCTGTTAGACTAGATTCTTTCATACTGATCTGTCAGGGTAGATGCATCAATATTAATCTATCAGGGTAGATTCATTGATATTGACACATTGGACAGATTCTTCAATATTGACCTGAAAGGGTAGATTCATAGATATTGACCCATAGGTATACACTAATCAATATTGACCCATTGGGTAGATTCACAGATATAGACTCATCAAAAAATATTAATTGATAATCACCTTTTGGGGTAGACACATCCTACACCAACCCTTCAGTGTAGATTCATTGATATTGATTTGTCAGTGTAGATTCATTGACATCCACTTGTCAGTGTAGATTTGTCAATGTCCACCCATCATGGTTGACTCGTCATTATCAACCTGTCAATGCAGATTGGTCAATATTGACACATCAAATTAGATTCTTTGATATCAACTCTTTTTTTTAATTTATCAATATTGACCCCTTGGTGTAGATTTTTCAAAATTGACTTGTCAGTGTAGATTGGTCAATATTGACTCTTCAGAGTAGATACTTTGGTATTGATATGTTGCTATCAGTTTGTCAATGTAGATTTGTCAATATTCACTTGATGGGGTAGATTAGTCAATGTTGATTTATTATGGTAGGTTAATTAATACTCATCAGTGTAGATTCATCAACATCAACCTATAATGGTAGAATTGATTATATCAGATCAGCTGAGTCAATTTATTGATATCTACTCATGAGTGGAGATTCATAAATATCAACTTTTCAGGGTACATTTGTCAATTTTGACCTGTCAATATATATTCATTGATATCAACCCATCAATGTAGATTCATCAATGTCAGCCCACAGGAGTAGATTTATCAGTAGTGACTGGTTGGGGTAGATTTGTCAATATTGACTGAGATAGATCCATCAGTACAAACTCAACTGTTTAGATTGATCAAAACCTACTCAACAGTGTAGATTAATTGATATCAACATGTTGAGGTATATTTATTGATATGTATGAATATTGATTTGTCTATGAAGATTTATCAATATCAATCCATCAATGTAGATTCATCAATATGAACCTGTAGGGGTAGATTCATTGATATCTACCTGTTGGGGTAGATTTATTGTTATAGACCCTTTGGTGTAGATTCATCAATATTGATTCATCTGGGTAGATTTGTTCATATTGATGCAACTTGATAGATTCCTCAATATCAACTTGCATGGTTTGATTCATTGATATCAGTTTGATTGCTTAGATTTGTCAAAATTGACTTGGTGTAGATTCAGCAATAATGACACATCGGGGTAGATTCATCAATGTTAATTCATCATGGCCGATTCCTCAATATTGACCTCTTGGGGTAGGTTCATAGATATTGAATCTTCATAGTAGTAGACTTAACAGGGTAAATTTGTCAATATTGACCTATCAGGGTAGATTTAACAATACTGATGCTTAGAGTAGATTTGTTGATATCAACCTGTTACTTCAATTTGTCAATGTAAACTCGATGGAAAAGATTCCTTGATATCCACTCATTGGCATAGATTTAATGATGCCAATCTATTGAGATAGATTTCTCAATATTGGTATGTCAATATCAATTCAACATTGTAGATTCATCCCTATTGACCCATTGGGATAGATCCTTCAATATCAACTCTTCTAAGTATATTCATTGATATTGATCCATTATGATATATTCATCAATATTGGCCCTTCGGTATAGATTTGTCAATATTGAATGGTCAGAATAGATTTGTCAATATCAACACATTGGAATAGATGCATCAATATTGGCTCTTCAGTGCATATTTATCAATACTGACTTGTCTCTGTAGATCTGTCCATACTGACCCATTGGGTCATTGATATTGACTCAATGAGGTATATCCATCGATATCAACTGTAGGTGTTGATTCATTGATACTGATGATTCTTTGATCCTTTGATATTGACCTGTCTGGGTAGATTAAATATTGACTCTTCTGTGTAGATTTGTCCATAGCAATCCAGTGGGTTAGATTCATTAACATTAACCAATAGGTGTTGACTAATCCACATCAACTTATTGGTGTAGATTCATTGATATTGAACTGTCTGAGTTGATTCATCAGATATTGAATTGTCAGTATCAATTAATAGATGTAGTTTAATCAGTATCAAAAACTTGGGATACATTCATCAATATTGACTCTGCCAGGTAAATTTGTCAATATCAACTTGTGGGGTACATTTGCTGATATTGACTCTCTGTTGTATATTTGTTGATATTGAATCAATGGTGTAGAATTTTTCATATCAACTCATCTGGATAGATTCACTGAAATTGACTCAACTAGACATATCCTTCAACATTGACTCATCAGTGTAGATTCTTTAGTATCGACCCCTTGGTCTAGAATTGTCAATATTGACTCAAATATGTAAATTCATTGATATAATCTTGAAGATGTAGATTCATCATCATCTACCCATCAGGGTAAATTGCCTGATGTTCATTTGTTAATATCAATTCTTCAATGTAGATATGTCAACATTGATGAGGTAGATGTGTCAATATCTTCTTGTCGGTATACATATGTTGACATCAACCCATCAGTGTAGATTTATCAATTAGGACTTTTTGGGTTATATTCCTTGATATTTACTTGCCAGTGTAGATTTGTTGATATCAATCTGTTGAAGTAGATTCGTCCATATCAAATTTACAGGGTATATTAGTTGATATCACCTTGTAAAGTTTCATCAATTTTAATGTTTTGATGTCTATTTATCAATGTAGTTTTGTCAATATCAATTCAATGGTATACATTTGCCAATATTAAGTGGTCTTGGTAGATTCTTCAATATTCACAAGTTCAGGTAGTATTGTCAATATCAATCCATTGGGGTAGATTTTATCAAGTACTCATCGTGAATTCTCTGCTAGTGACTAAAATGGAGAGAATCATTAATGTCAACTCATGTATGTAGATTCATAAATATCAACTTGTCAGTGTAGATTTGTCAGTATTGATTTGTTGAAATCAAATAATCAATGTATATTCATTGATATCAACTGCTATAGATAGATTCATTGATATGGACCCATCCAAGTAGTTTGATTTATGTTGACTCATCAATATGAGTAGATTCATCAATATCAACTTGTTGAAAACTATTTGACAATGTGGATTCATTGATATTGACCAATCTGGGTTCATTAGTTAATATCAACCTGTCTGGGTGTTCATTGATATCAGTTCATCTGTGTAGATTTGTCAGTATTGACACATCAGGTTTGATTGTTTGACATCAGTTTGTCAACATCAATTCTTCTTATTAGTTTGAATGATATCAACTCAACAGAGTAGATTCATCAATATCAGTTTGCTGGTATAGATTCATCAATATTGACATGTTGGTAAAGATTTATCAATATCAATCAATTGGTGTCAATTCACAGATATTGACCCATCAGTGTTGATTCATTGATAGTGACCCATTGAGGTAGATTCATCAATATTGACTTGATGAGATAGATTTATTGACAATGACCCATCAGTGTTTATTCATTAATATGAACCAGTCATGATAGATTCATCAAAATCAAGTGTTGTTTACATTTGTTGATATTGACTCATCAGTGTATATGAGTGTATATCAGTGTATATTATGGATGCATAATAACCTATCAGGTAAATTTGGCAATATCAACTTGATTGGGTAAATTCATCAATATGAATTTGTCATTGTATATGTATCAATTTTAATATTACAGAGAGCCACTGCTGTTTGCCGACGGCCTGCTTCAAGCGGCTCCGGTTACGGAGCAAAACCACAGCCCCAGGGCTGCTTCAAGCGGCTCCGGTTATGGAGGAAAACTGCAGCTTTTTTCCCTTTTCACTTACCTAAAACCGCTGCTTCTCACGCTTACAGCCTGACCAGCAGGACAGAAGACACGTACTTCAAAGGTTCATCAAGCAGCTTCCCCTTTATTCAAATAACACCCTCAATATATAAGCAGTCTCATACATGAACAATTGTAATCAGATGTGTCCATCCAATCCTGTTAAAGGTCAAGCAATCATTTGCTCGAGCATACATTTAAAGTATATCTGTCCACGTGCTAGGCAGCTGAACTGACTATAATACAGCCCATTGTAAACGCATTCTGCCTTTCTCCATGCATAATCAGAATGCTGTTTCCTCTCTGCCAGTCGCCATCTTTGGATGCACGTGGCGTAACCCTGGGCCCCGGGTTCTGCCCGCCACAACTCCCCCTTTCTGTTTAAAAAAGAGACCGTGCCTGTCTTAGGTTGTCCACGGCAGAGCAACATCCTTACCCGTCATTGGACAATGAGGCTCTAGCCCTCATTTCCTGTCTTAGGTTGGTATGAGCTCCCCATGAATCTTACCCGTCATTGGCTTCCGGTCTAGCATAATAAACCAGATTTGGGGGGATGGCCAGCATCAATTGCGATGAGAGATTGGCAAATAATGGCTGTTTTTCTGTACGGATGTATATGCATTTTGTATATGCACAGGACAGATAGAACACACAAGAGACCTCCCCTGGACAAAAACTTAAACCATTTTTTTCCCCATAGAACAGCAGACTGCAGAAATGTGGCCAAATGTTGTAAAAATAGAGGAGTTGATAAGGGGTACAGGATAGGGCCACATCTTCACTATCCCCCATAGTTCACGTGAGTCTCCTCCATTAATTTGGTGAGAATTCACCAGCACTATCAGTGGGAGAAGTCTCCTAATCTTCTTTCTGTTTTTGGATCTCTGTTGAGGCCTTGACCAATCTCTCCGGCACCCAAATCAGTGATTGTGCATCCTGTGGGAAAACACAAACAGAACCTTGGGTCCAGATTAATACCGGATCTGGGCCTTTCCATTATCCTGATAGAATGTCCTTCCAGAGCACTTGAGGTAGATGCTTTTTATTAGGCTCTGAATGATGGTCAGCAGCTGATTGGCCCTCAGAATCAAGATTTAAAAATGTAAAATGAACAAGACAACAGACAATTTGTCTTTTGGGGATCTTTATCATGCTCCTATTCCCCCTTTTTGTTTATAAAGCATGTTTTTAAGTGTTAAATGGGCATGCTCAACAATGCTTTGTCCAGTAGAACTATAGGGAATTCCTGTGACATGTTGAATATCAAAGGTGGAACAAAATTGTTTAAAGGCCTGGAATGTATATCCAGGACCATTATCTGTTTTAATCTGTTTGGGAACTCCTAGGTTGGAGAAAGAGTGTAAACAGTGTGTTATTACATCTTTGTTTTTTTTTCTCCAGTAAGAGCAGAGGCCATAATAAATCCTGATATGGTATCAATAGACACATGAATGAATTGAAGTTTTCCAGATTCTGAATAATGAGTTACATCCATTTGCCAAATATGATTGGGCTGAAGCCCTTTTGGATTTACTCCTAATGAGGGTTAGGAATAAATGTAACACATTTAGCTCAAGACTTGACTATGTCCCGAGCTGTTGCCTTAGTTATTTTATAGCGTGTGCATAGAGTGGAAGCATTTACATGAAATTTGGAATGAATAGTTTTTGCATTTTCAAGTGTATTAAAGATGTGTGGGTCTCTGGTGGCCATGTCTGTTAAATCATTGTGTAAACTTAAAGGACCTGGAAGGCCAGTATGAGCCCGAACATGCCCAATAAAAAAAGGATTTTTTCTGTCCCAAATAAGTTTTTGTAATCTTTGCAAATATTTAGTAATAGTGGAGGTGAGGGAAATCATACCAGTTAATTCTAAATTTTGAACAGCATTAACAACGTATTTGCTATCAGAGAATAGGTTAAAAGGCTCATGGTGGGTTTTGAATACTTCTATAGCTACTAATAGTTCCGTTTGTTGTGCAGATAGAGTATTAAACAACAATGTTTCTGTAACATTATCTATAGTAATAGCACCCGTACCATTTTTTTGATCCATCAGTAAATATAAGGGTAGCTCCTGTAATAGGTTCTTTTCGGGTGATTTTAGGAAAAATTATAGGATCTTGACTCCAAAATTGGAGAAGAGGATCAGATGGCAAATGATTGTCAAACACAGCAGAAGTACTAGTAAACACTACAGCCCATGAATTTCAATTATTAATAAGATATTGTATCTGATCAGTAATATATGGAGTAGTGATAGTTGAGGGATGTGATCCAAAGGTGGAAAGGGATACTTTTAACACCTTAAGGATTAATTCTCCAACAGATTCAGTAAACAAGGCTAAGACATTGTTAGGTGCATAATCATGTGAACCCATAGAATAGGACCATTTTGCCAAAACATTCCTGTGGGTAACTTATTTGTGGCCAAGACAATGAATGATAAAGGCTTAGTTAGGTCAATACGATCAAGATGAGCCTTTTCCATAGCTGTTTCAACAAGCTTGAGAGCTGTTCGAGCCTTAGGGTAAGCACTCGCTTAGAAAGAGGGTCAGAATCACCTTTAAGAATATCAAACAGGGGGCCCAATTTGAGGTGGGTAAGCCCCATCTTTCCAGTGACTTTAGTAAGGAATTATAACATTGCTCTAAGACAGGTTTTTCCTTATGAGCTACCCAAGCCCTCCGGTGTATAATCCAGATCATCGCCCTTTTTCAAGTTGTAAGGGCTCATTTACTTGCTGTACAGGGGAGGACCCCAGACAGTGGGCTGATGTAGAATCTCTATCAGTGTTCCCAATACTCCCAGTATTTGAAGATCAAAGCAATCAGGGATATTATCAAATATTAGATATAGACCTCTAATATCATCAAATTATCTAATATCAAATATTAGATAATCTATCCATATAAGGATAGATTAAAAGTTGAGGGTTAAATTGTTGATACACACCAGGGTGGAAATTAATCTGATTACCTTGCCCTTCATACAGTCCTTGACCTGTCACCATGTTTAGATTCCACTGAGGATTGCCCGCAACTGCATTACATCGGGCAGTATCAGAACATAACTCCTGGTTAGTCACCTTCCATTTTAATATGGCTGCACTTTTGTTAGAATTGGAAGCCATACCCAATCCCGTTAAGGTTTGATGTGCCTGTTGAAGTGGCAAGGCTTTGGGCCATTCTGTAATTTTGATAATACTTTTGTCAGCCCCAGTATTTAATAAGTCCTCAAAACTTTTGCTTTCTATCACTAACTTTGTCATAGGCCTATCTTTTAAACCCCATGTTAACATGACCATATTTTGGCCAGTAGAACCTAATCCTTTATTTCCCCTAATAATATTCTTTGATGGATATTGATCATAGCAACTGGGTAAGACCAACAATTGTGCTATGCAATCACCCTGAGCTATTATTGCTACACCTCTTGTTGAAGAAGCAAGGATTTTTATTTCTTCTGTAAAATCAGGGTCTATATCTCCAGGGACAATATTTAATACTTTTAAAGCAGAAGAACTCTTCCCCAGAACTAGTCCCACTGTTCCCTTAGGTAACGGGCCAACAGCCCAAGTAGGTATTGGCTGTACTCCCATCTCTGGAGTTAATACTGCTCTGGCGGAGGCACAGAGGTCTATATCTAATATTTGATGATATCTCTGATTGTTTTGATCTTCAAATACAGAGAGTATTGAGAACACTGATAAAGATTCTACATCAGCCCACTGTCTGGGGGCCTCCCCTGTGCAGCAAGTGAATGAGCACTTACAACTTGAAAAAGGGCGATGATCTGGATTATACACCGGAGGGCTTGGCGTGGTAGGGGTTAAATGCCACTGAGGTAACTTCATTTCCGGCTCTGTCTCAGATTGCTCCTGTTCCTCAGAGTCTGAACATCTACTTTCACTTTCAGAAGCTTGATTGGATTGTTCTTTTTCTACAATTTCTAATATCTTTTCCCCTTCTCTTAACTGTTTTTGAGATTTTGGTTTTTTGGAAGTCAGACAAAAATGAACTAATGTACACAATGCTATAACAACAACAAACAGAAACCAAACAAGAAAAGGTAACACAAACATTAATTTACACATATTTGTTATGGGACGTCCTTTGCTGTCTCTTGGGACAGCCTTTCAATATATTCTCTCTCTAGGAGAATCTTCAGTTGTTATTCCCTCTCTAGGGGAATCTTCTGTTAAAACGTTAAGGCCACCGTTTCCTCAAATAGGGAAACCTTCTCATTAATTACGCTAGCGAAACTGTTTTTCATATACCTGAGCACTCAACCATTTCCTAGTTCAATCTTCGTTTGATCCCCATCCGGGCCACCAATTACTGAGAACCGCTGCTTGCCTCAGGGCTGCTTCAAGCGGCTCTGGTTATGGAGGAAAACCGCGACTTCTTTCCCTTTTTGCTTACCTAAAACCACTGCTTCTCACGCTTACAGCCCGACCAGTGGGACAGAAGACATGTACTTCAAAGATTCATCAAGCAGCTTCCTCTTTATTCAAATAACACCCTCAATATATAAGCAGTCTCATGCATAAGCAATTGTAACCAGATATGTCCATCCAATCCTGTTAAAGGTCAAGCAATCATTCGCTCAAGCATACATTTAAAGTATATCTGTCCATGCGCTAAGCAGCTGAGCTGATTATAATACAACCAATTGTAAATGCGTTCTGCCTTTCTCCATGCATAATCAGAACGCCTTTTGCTCTCTGCTGGATGCCATCTTTGGATGCACGTGGCATAACCCTGGGCCCCAGGTTCTGTCTGCCACATAATATATCAATATTGACTTATTGATGAAGATTCATTAACATTGACTCATTGATAAATGGTAAAGATTCATTGATACTGACCCAGAGGGGTAGATTCATAGATATCAACTCAAAGGTGTAGATTCATCAATATCAACTTAAATGTGTAGAGTCATCAATATTGACACATCAGTATAGATTCAAGAATATTGACTCAATGGTGTAGATTAAATGATGCTGACCTGTAGGGGCAGATTCATCAATATTGACTGGTAGGGGTACATTTGTCAATATCCACACTTTGGGTAGATTTGTCAATATCCACTTAATGTAGACACATCAGTATCACCATGTCAGGGAAGATTGTTAAATATTGATTGGTCCATATTGATTCTTCCATATAAATTTGTCAAAATTGACTCTTTGGGTTAGATTTGTCATTATTGGGGTACATTTGTCAATATCAACTTGACTGGTTAGATTTGTTGAAATTGACTTGATGGTGTAGATTCATCAATATTGACTTGTGAGAGATCCAAGATTGTGGACTAAAGGGAGGTTGCATTTCTAGTTGATCCAATAACTCAGGATTCGAGGAGAGGAAAATCTGTTTCTCTGTGAGGCAGTCTCTGTTGCTCATTGACCACCAGCTGTTTACCCCATTTGTCCACTTTTATCACCTGTCTTCTGCCAGCATATTGTCTACTTTTGACTGCATATTGCCTACTGACTGCTGCCTATTACCCACCATTTTTTCTGTTTGCCTGCCTCTTACCTGCCTTTCACCTACCCATCACCCACCTCCCAATGTCCACATGCCAATCATCCTTTGTTAGCCTATGGGTTGCCTGCAGTCTGCCAGTGGATTTCCTGCTGACCACTGTTTCCTGGAAGTCCACTGTCACAGTACCCACAGCTTTGGTTACATGTGACTGCCACCATTTTGGGACAACAAACAGGACCTATAGTAACCCCCAGCCAGACAGAACACACCATGCCTCCAGGACCACTGATCTGACTGACTGTAGCCCACTCAAACTTGGCACCTGCACTGCAGCTCTCCATTTGTGGACAGACTTGGAAGCCAGTGAAGCCATCTTGGATTATACTGGAAGTAAAAGCCACTATCTTTAGGTGGGGCAATATCACCCTGAGACACCTGCTGGAGACTGGAAGCTTATTGTCAGGTACCTGTCTTTCATCAGGCTCCTGAAGACTGAGAGGTGTGAACAGTATATGATTGTTATAATGTAGATTTTTTTCTCCTTTTGAAAATTTTAAAGATTTTACTTCTTTATTTTTCTCACTCTATTTCCTTTTGTTTACCTGTTTCCTCAGAGTCTCTTTCTCCCTTTTCTCATGCTAACAATCAACTTCTTTTGATTCCACTTTCACTCTTCCTATGATCTAGTACTTCTATATACTCTATTTTATACCATTAACAGTTACATCCTACACCCCTCCCCATCCTCTTTGTCTACCATTAGAAATTGTAGGTCTCATTGCAAATCTATTTGTCATATTGTAGATAATAATCAAATTCATCCTCTTTGTTTATTATGACAACACTGTTAATGTCTTCATGGGGGTATTTGGTTTAGTGCTACATATTTTCTGTACTGGGTGCTGCAAATATTGATCTCCCCCTTAAAGAAGAGGTTTTGGAAAACTTCAGGGTCACTATAAGTCTATAGGGGGGAAACATATATCCGAGATCTGCACTGCTAGAGAGGAAGATACATGACCAACATGTAAAAGCAAGGGAAGAAAGTATTCCAAACAAACCAAGATTCTATATTAATAGTATCCAATGACAGCATAGTAGAAGAAATATCAGAGGAGTTCAGAATATACTTAATTAAAATGATTTGTGAAGCAAAGGATGAGATAAGAGAGCAAATGTGGGCTATGAATGATCACTCCAATAAACAGTTGAAAGGGCAACTGCTGGAGGTAAAAATTATTTCAACAAAGAGATAGAAATTCTCAAAAAAACACAGAAATTCTTGAAATAAAGAAAACAATAACCAAATAAAAACCTCCATGGAACACATCACCAACTGATCACTTGGAAGACAGAACTTCAGACAAAAATTAATATTAAAAATAATGTTGACCAAACAGAAAAGATGGTATGAAATTGTGAATGGAACATTCAAGATTACGGGATATCATTAAAAGACCAAATTTAAGAATTATTGGTATTGAGGAAGGTATAGAGAAACAAACCAAAGAAATGAACAAACTATTCAATAAAATAATACCTTACAATTTTCCAAACCTGAAGAATGAAATGGAAAATCAAATATAAGATGCTTAAAAAATTACAACAGATCCACAGCAAGGAACATTATAATGAAATGCCTAAAATCCAAAATAAAGATAGAATTTTAAAAGCTTTGAGAGAAAAGCATCAAATTACATGTAGGAGTAATAAACATGGTTATCAGCAGATTTCTCAGCCCAGACCCTAAAAGGTAGAATGGCTGGAAACAATGGAGCATGGTTGCCAACCAAGAATCTTATACCTAGCAATACTAACTTTCAGATTTGAAGACAAAATAGAATCCTTTCATGATAAACAA
Organism: Sciurus vulgaris; assembly: GCF_902686455.1. Lineage (NCBI taxonomy): Eukaryota > Metazoa > Chordata > Mammalia > Rodentia > Sciuridae > Sciurus > Sciurus vulgaris. Next base: position 3,591,061 of record NW_027632957.1, read on the forward strand.
TGTTAAAAGAACTTACAAATAGAAAGCCTGCACTACAGAACATTCTCAGCAAGATATTCCATGAGGGGGAAATGAAAAACAACAATGTAGTTCAGCGAAGGGAAGAATTACCCTAAAGGAAAAGTCAATTAAAAGAGAAATCAAGTCAAATTAAAAGCCAAAAATTAGCCACAATGACTGGGAATACAAATCATATCTCAATAATAACTCTGAATGTTAATGACCTAAACTCATCAATCAATTTCTTTTTGGGTTCTGGGGATCAAACCCAGGACCTTGTGCTTACAAGGAAAGCACTCTACTGACTGAGCTATCACCCCAGGCCCCCAGATTTTTTTTGTTTCAAAATGGTTATGATTTTGTTAATCTACATGCTGGGTTAGGAAGGATTGATCTTTGTGATGTGAGCTGTAAATAGCTCCCTTAGTTGTCTTTTATAGAAGTTATTTTTTATGATGCTTCTTTCCAAAAAAAATGAGTTTTATGTAACACAATGTAACAGTGAAAGAATTTATGACTTGGAGATTTTGACTCATGCAAGGTTAGACAGTTCTTGCAAACTACAGATATGTATAGAAAAAAGTTTTAGTTTTATTCTTATTATTTAATGGTTGTGTTGTTTAAAAATATCTTTTGTATATCTGGAATTTATTATGGTATATAAAGTGAAGCAGGGATATTACTTTATTTATCCCTATAATATTTATTGAATATTTCTTTTTCCTAGTGATTTGAGATGATATCCTTTTTATATATTCAATTTCTATGTGTTTCTGAGTACTTACTTAAGAGCATTCTGTTTTGCTAATAGACCAG